>NC_079165.1:25144981-25277481 GCF_947568905.1 Ostrea edulis | reverse complement strand
GGCGTTGAGCAGTGAGGGTTCTTTATAGCGTGTCATGTACTGTGATACGGTGCATCCGTTTTTATGGTCATCTCCGTGGACCCGTGACATTCACACCTGATAGAAATGAAACTGTCACTACCCGTTTTAACGACTTGGGTCTGTCACGGCCGGGATTCGTACCCCGACCTTCCGCATGCGGGGCGAACGCTCTACCTCTAGACCACAGCGGCGGTTCGTATATTTTTAGATATTCAATGTATATCGAAAGGATAATGAACAATTTTGAAGGCTTTAGATCGACATATGTAATGATTCTTTGAATATTCTTTAACGTCCCTCTCGAGAATATTTCACTCATATGAAGACGTCACCAATGCCTGTGATTGAGGCTTATGTTCGGCGCTTATGACCATTGAGCAGGGAGGGATATTTATCGTGCCGCACCTGCTGTGACACGGGGCCTCGATTTTTTGCTGTCTCATCCGAAGGATTATGTAATGATGAAAGTGAAATATATGATATTCATATTAGAAGCCGACTCTTTTGCACATGCGACTTTTTTGAAAAGTTATCTACCCATTGGGAAACAAAAAAAATAATCTAATTTCACTAAAATGTGTGTGGTAAATGATTAATTTTATTTCATATTTTGATAAAGAGAAAGTGTACGTAATTTATTACCAAGATATTTGAATGAAAATATAATTGCTTTGAAAAAATATTTTAATTAAACATGTTTTCCCCAGACTTCAATATAAAATCCTAGGTGAAATAAATCTAGCAGTAAACAAAATTTTGGAAATTCCTATGGTGGATTAATTTTATGTTATGAACCCTTCAAAATGATACTATGATCACAAAAATCTCACATTCCTTTTATCGAGGGGTATTTGCCAGAATGTTGTAACTGCAGATTTGGTCAAAATTGAGATTTTCAGAAAAATAAGTAGCTAAAATGGCACTTGAACCTTGTAAAATCAAAAAGTTATTCATTCATGACCTTATGTTTCAAGTGATTTTGAAATGCAAGAGCTTGTGCCAGAATGTCGTAAGTGAAAATATGATAGAGCCAAAAGGCCGTAAAAGCACTTGCGACATATTGTCACAAGACTTTCATGTTAGTTTTATCCCAGTTTTTTTAGCCAGAATGTAGCAAGTACACTTACAACATTTTAGAATAACAAGGTATATAGTATAATATGTGTGAAAATTTGAGGTATGTGCACTTATGACCTCCTGGCAGCAGAGTTTTATGGTAATTGAAACTTGATATCAGAGTCAGAGCGACTCATGTGCAGAATCACCAATTCTTATCAGAGGCTGGCCTTTTTATTTCATAAACAATGATGAGTGCCAGCAAAAATGAAAACTAATTGGGATAATTGGAAACAATAAACGTATGTTGAGATGAGATTTTTTTCTGAGTAAAACATTCGCTGTATTTCAAACATTATCGGTTGCATGCGACATCAAGAAGGCGACTTGCGTGATTACCCTGAAATATAATGCACAAAGTCCTAAATAGTAAGTATTATTACTCTTCTGATTAATTAGAAATAACATGACCAATCCAATAGTAGGTGAGTAATCTGTTCATATTGCTATACATGTAGTTCATTAAGGTTTTCTTTTATACTTTTCAAAACCACATGTCCTGCATATTTTAGTGTATAATGAATTCTCTACATTCTGGTGACTAGAATGTTCCAAGTTAATGGATAGTAATTATTCTTCTGATGAAAATAATGGGGAGACGACAGCAACTGAAACAAGAAATAAAAATGGAACTGAAATGGATAAGTCAAAGCAATTTTCAGATGCTAGTGATTTCTGAGAACATGGTACTAAGACACAAACTGTGTCTGAGTGTGAGGAAGAAAAAAACATTAGATTCAACTCATGAAGAAATACAAATTGCAATCAAAAATGGAGAAAATGCATATACATCTGCATCTCTGGGGAGGGAAATTTACAATTTCAGAACCAAATTGTTACAGATAAAACTGAAACAGATACGGAAAACCAGAGAGAGAGAAAATGATCAAAATAGTTTCAATAAAAGAAAGAAAACAATTAAAAATGGGAAGTGAGATCATGTTGTATCTGATTCTGACAGTGATTATAATGTACCGTTGGCTAAAAGCATGAAGGTGAGGGAAAATATAAGAAAATCCCTTTTCTCATCACACAGAAATGATACTATGTCCCACCAGTCAAAAATATCTGACTCGGATAGTGATTATGACCTACCACTAGCAAAAACTTTTACTAAAAAGAATAGAAAACACAGTGAAAAACAACAACTACATTTACAAAACAGTAGGCTGAGTGATGCTTCAGCAAAAGACCCTAACTTCAAGTTAGAACGAGGGGATTTAGATTCATCTGATTCAGAATTTGAATTAAATGTAAGAACACTGAAACCAAAACTGAAAAGGAAAGAGCTAGTTATATCAGAAGTACACATTCATGATAATAATACAATCTATCGTTTTATGCTCCAAACAAGATGTGTTTGTGAAACACAAATGCCCCCGATAATGGCCAATTCCGAAGATGGCCAAGGTCACAAGGGCAAATATCTTGGTACCAGTAGAAAGATCTTGTCAAAAGAAATGCTCATGTACAATATGAAAGCTCTAATATTTACCATTTAGAAGTTATGACCAATGTAAAAATAAAAATAAAAAGTAGGTCAAATGTCAAGGTCAAAAGGTTCAATACCAACGGAAAGGTCTTGTCACAAGGAATACTCATGTGTGAAATATCAAAACTCTATCTCTTACTGTTCAAAAGTTATTAGCAAGGTTAAAGTTTCTTACAGGATTACAGAATGACAGACAGGACCAAAACAATACCCCCCCCCCGATCTTCAATCTCGGGGGCATAAAAAGATCAATGCCAAACATGCAATACGTATCAACAAGCGCGTGAAGCAGACACTATTTCCAATCCACAGCAAGAACTATTTGATATACACATTCAACATAAAATCCGTGCCAGAACAGAAAAGGAATTAGTCAAACAATTATCTAGGTAAAAAGAAAGTTACCATACGGCTACCTTTGATATGGAAGCGGTTTTGCAAGTTCCATGTTCCCTTGTAAGTCAAGTTTATTACAAAAGAAAATTATGCTGTTGCAATTTGTTTGTGTACAGCTTGAAAGATGGTAATGGCAGTTGTTTTCTGTGGAACAAAACAGAAGGAAAATGAGGATCCTGTGAAATAGCAACTTGTTTACAGCTCTACATAAAGTCATATCTCACGTTTGTCTTTATTCGGATTCTTGCGGAGGCCAAAATCGAAACAGGTTTATGAGCATTGCACTTTTGGATGCTGTACTTACAATTCCTAATATTTCAGCTGTTGATCAAAAATCAAAAAAAGTTTATATAAACAACGTTTTCTGTAATTACTACGTTTGACATTGGGAACCATCGTGCAATTATTAATCTTTTGGATATCATATTATAACATTCTTTACCTCGTAATGAGCGGCACGTGTTTGCTGTGCACTATACCGCACTATAAAATATGGGAAGTTTTGAAAACCGTCTATCATGTTGAGATACAATTTAGATATGCATGCAAGGTGAAGATAACGAACAGTGATCAATCTCATAACTCCTACAAGCAATACAAATAGAGAGTTGGGCAAACACGGACCCCTGGACACACCAGAGGTGGGATCAGGTGCCTAGGAGGAGTAAGCATCCCATGTATACCTATATTTATCGACTAGTAAGTATGGTCATTTATGCCAGGTTGAAAGGACACTTTTGAGTACCTTCATCGAGAATGAAAACAATGGAATAGCAAATATTCATACCGGCAAATTATGGATGAATGTAAATAAATTTTCTATATGGCTATAGTTTGTAGAACGGACATAAAACAACGAAAGCATGGAGTTAATAATTTCTCCATGAGCGTCTTCGTCGATTATCAATGTACTGAATTGAACTGTATTTATTTCTCGTCACAATTATACAATTGCATACGAAGATTTAGTATTTTATATAAAAGTGATGGTAATATATCACTAAATGTTTTAAGGCATGCGTGAGTATTGAGATTGGCAACAAATGCAGTTTTAAATTTGTGGTGTCATTGGGTCGGGGAGCATAGTTTATTAATATTTTTCATAAAGGAACATATTTTTTTTTTTTTTAAGAAAAGATTGCTTGCTTGAATTCATTATATTTCTAAATGTAATGATATTTTTGAAACGTATTTGTTTCGGTGATAAACATTGTTTTCTTACATCGATCAGAAACTTGCAATTAACCATATAGTGGAATTCATCACCAATTAACAGACTTTTCGAAGTTTTTTCTTGTTAAACATGCGTTCGGTAGATTTTTTCTCACAAAATTGCAACAAATAATTTATTGAATATCAAACAAAATAATATACAAATGTTTTGACATTCATTAAGAAGTATTTTCTTGAATAAAATGGAAAAAACGTAATTAACGAAATTTCTCGGTACCTTTTTGTTAAACACGCGTTCCATAGATTTATTTTTCGTCTGCATCCCCCTCCTGTCGGATTTCGAATTATTTTGGTACGGAATACTTTTGATTATGATTGTTGAAGTTAAACTAGAGTGTCTTTGACTGAATATAATTTGAAATACGCCCAATATTGGTTAAAGACGGATAGATAACGGTTTTATATTACGCTAGTGCATTATGGGTAAGTAGCGTCTCCTATGTATGGATTTCGTGTTTACTTTATGTAAATAAAAGTTTATCGGTGCTGAATTATGAGGTATATCAACTAAGATATGAACTATTTGTAAATTTGCATATAAAACTTACCAAAAAATTAATTTTCGATTGTTTTTAAACCATGATTTCCATTGTCTTCCTATCTTCGGGAAAAAAATATAATATCCGGAACTGGTTATGGCGGCCCAATGACGTTTTCATTTAACAAAATTAGCAACATTTAAAAATTGTTTTAATATTACTTAGACAAAATATTTATGTGGCCATTTTTGATGGGGTGTTCTAGGGATATACATTGTAGTTCAAAGTTTTTACGCATTTATTTTTTCTGTACCAATTTGTTCCGTGTCAATTAGTACATGTATTATGACTGGACTGAACGTATTCAAGATCTTTTTAACGATTTAAAGTAGAGCTTTCATATTTTGTATATAGATGTCTTATGACAAGTCTCTCAAATCATACTCTGACCTTGTGACATTGGCTTTCTCCATAATGACAAGTTATTGTATTGAGGAATACCTATGTTGTGTGAAATGAAGTTTCGTTATCTCGTGACCCTTTGGGCTAGGCAAGGGCCACAATATTGGGATTAAAATTTTTCATGGGAAAAACGATGAAAAAAAATCTTTGAAAAATCACAACTCTGGTGAGCCCCTAACTAATAAAGAAAATTATCCATTACCGGTATATGTGGTATTCCAACCGCTGATGTTTTTTTCTTCTTCTGACATTTTGTTGCAATTTCGTCGATACATGTCTTGCTATATGTATTTTCTTGATATTATATTATTTACATGTACAGTGGAGTCTCGGTAATCCAGACGCCATTAATCCGGACGCTTCACCTTCCGGACGATTTTTCTAGGGAACGGAATTTTTATACGTTATTTTGCATCATTAATCCGGAAATTTGCATTCCGGATCCGGACCGTCATTAATTACTACAAAACATTAAAATGCATTGAAAATTGTACCGTTAATCCGGACGATAATTTTGTTGAGGGAAGGTCTGTGTCGGTCAATTTTAGCAAGACGTAAATTATAAAGAAAACAAGCCAAACTGTCTAATAGATGCGATTATCTGTATCCTGTCAACACCAAGTGGTGTGTGATGATATGTCAGTTAGATAGCGCATGCCGATCAAGACATTGTTGGATTTTGTGAATAAATCTGTAGCATATTATTGTATAGTCTTGATCAATAGTCTAATAGTGTTAATAAATTAAACATCATGCCGTAATGATATAATATTTATTTGTAGTGCTAATATACATGCAAAATGTATTTAAAGCATGGGCAAATACACTGCACACGTATATTTCAATTTTAATGCTTTAAAATGCATGTAAATGTTAACATTATTATAATATATTACTAATGCAAATGGTTAAATCCAATGATAGAATGCGTTCAATTCATTACTCATCAATAAAGTAAGCAGATTGGTTACTTATGTAATGATAGAAAATATGCGATTCAATTATCCGGACGCTTCATTTATCCGGACGATTTTGCTGGGAACCAAAGTGTCCGGATTAACGAGGCTCCACTGTATTTAACATTTCCATGTAAAAATTGCGTGTAGCTACTATTCTGCCCCCTTTATAAAAGGATGGACGTTGTTTCAGACCTAACTCTTAAGCTTGGTCCCATCTGTATTTAATTAAGAACCTCGTGCTTGATAGTTAGCATATTTAGCATTGATACTGTAACTGTTATAGAAAGAAGGTGACCGATATTGATTACTGGTCAAACTACTAAAATATCGAAAACTATTGTCAGCTAAGTATCTTAAGAAGCATTTGACAATAAGTAAATTGAAGACAGTGGTTGTTCTTAAAGAGTATATAACCCGTATTGAGTTTCCGGTCACAAGATCAAATGTCAAGTTGAAGTACAATTTTGTACAAACATTGCTTCCGTCTATCACTGCTCTCAGTACTTTGATTTCTTGTGCTCTTCGAACCGGGGGAGCATATAGTCGCCGTCATATATATCTGTCCGTCCCTCCGAGCTCATCTCCTAAATCTTTCATCAGAAAAAGATATATCTGATTACAAATGTTCCTTGAGACAATGAATTTTGGACCAAGGTCATTTTGGAAAGGTCAAGGTCACTCAGAACTTAAACGTTCCTTATTTCAACAGTGTTTATATAAAAGTTCCTATCTTCTAAACCTTTCATCAGAAATTGAACACAATTCATCACTAATATTCCTTAAGACAGGGACTTTTGGAAAGGTCAAGGTAACTCAGAACATACCTTATATAAGTAAAAAGTTCTTTATTTTAACAGTTTTTGTAAAGGGATTGATCATATATCACACAAATAAGTAATAGGCAAATGGTTTTCATACAAAGGTCACCCAATGTCATTTTGTAAAGTTCAAGGTCACTCAGAACATATACCTTATATATGAAAATAAAATACATGTAATTCATTTTACAATTACTGATCTCATGGACCAAATTCTCCTCAAGGTCACTCAGAATATACCTTCTGTATGGAAAAGGTGTTTTATTTCAACAGGTTTTTGAACCGATATTGATTATATAGCACAGAAATATAAAAAGGGAAACGACTTTCAGATAAAAGTCATTTTGTTAAAGTCCGTCACTCAATATATATTTTATAAATGAATAAGAAACCTTCATTTCAACAGTTATTGATCATTGTGCGAGTCATTCATCATATGAAGTAGTTCATTAGTTAGATGCACTTCGAGAAGCATCCGATATTCTTGTTACAGATGTGCGGATGTAGGCAATATTTTTTAATATTGGTAAATTTTTAACATTTTTTGCCTCGCCCCTAGGGCCCCAGGGGTGCATAAAGCTGAAATCTACCACATTTATTTATATCTCCCTTTGTCCCTAAGATGCTTCATGCCAAATTTGAAAAGAAATGAAATGTTGAAAATCTTCAAAATTTAAAAGCACGACAGAGTGATCAATCGCAATAGGTTGCCTCACGTGACCCAGAATCCCTGTAAAACGCTCCACAGAACATGAATTGAATACATATTGTTCTCGCTATCTAATCGGAAAATGACAACTGGCACAAAATCACAGTTTCCTGAATAGATATATAATTTCTATATTCTTTTGACGTGTTATTATGAGTATACAGAGGTCGCAAGTTATTTACAGAAACAAGTGTCTGTGGCAAAGGCCTAAATTTGAAGCCCTTCATCAGTCTTGGTGACGTCTCCCTATGAGTGACAAATTCTCAAGTGAGACGTTAAACAAGATATAATCAATCAATCAACCATTCTGTTGAAACCGTTATCATCAATGTCTACAACTGAGGTAACCAACTAGGCAATGGATTAAAAAATGACAAGAAATATGTTAATAGTAAGCTATCTATTTTTCCATTTATCGATAGGAAGTCAGCCAATGTGACGATGTGGTGGGCGATTGGGGGTGTTACTACAATACTTTATTATAACAGTATGTCAATATCTAAAGCATCCTGTGGGGATCCGGGTTAGAATAGGTCCTCAGTACCCCTTGTTCGTCGTAGAAGGCGACTAAATGGGGCGGTCCTACGGATGAGACAGTAAAAACCGAGGTCCTGTGTCACAGAAGGTGTGGCACAATAAAGATCCCTCCCTGCTCAAAGGCCATAAGCGTCGAGCAATAGCCGAAATTTTGCAGCCCTTCACCGGCAGTGGTCTTCATATGAGTGAAATATTCTCGAGAGGGACGTTAAACAATATTCAATCAATCAATATCTAAAGCTTACAAAAAGCGTAAAGCGATTACATAAATCGAAATTAGGATGGGATAGACCCACACATTACGGGGAAATACCCCCACCCCCCACGAAATACCCCCCCCTCCACATACACAATCAGAAAGGGGGGCTAGTAGTGTCCATACTTCAGATGCCTGTCAATTTTTCCATATCGTCACAGACTCGTAGAATTAGGGATGCATGGGGGAGGGGACTGGTCCATCCTTTTAATTGACAATGAACATTACCTGTTATTTTCATATATGCAAAATTAAGATATATTGCGAGACTGGACCCTCCGCTATTTTTGATAGTACTACGTAGTAGTGAATGAGAAGAATATACATGTAAGCTTGAAGCTATGAATAAATGCCTTGTAACCAAGGATGAGTCCGCCCTCCCCCCCCCCCCCTACCCCCCCCCCCCCCTAGCATGACGGGGAAAAATTGAGACAGCAATGACGAACACTATAAATCTCGTCCCATACACTAATTAAGGTTCTAAAGATCAGACAAACTTCATCATGACTATTATTTTTATTATTGCTTGTCGGAAATTTAAACAAGCCAACTTGCCATACATATTTTTTTTTAGTTGAGAACGGTTAGTAAATACACTTTCATCGCGTATTCCCTGGAAGCTTAAAAGGCCGACATTCTCAGGGGGTGCCATTCGGTGTCATTTGAAGCTAGGTACCTTGTGTTATTATTAGTATACAGAGATCGTAAGTCAGTTACAGAAACAAGTGTCTGTGTTAGATATAATTATACAAGGTACACAAAACCTGGCTGTAAAGGGGAAAGTGACGGACATGTTGACAGTTTTAACGAAGACATGCGTGACAGTTTTAACGAACTCATGCATGGCTGTGTATTCTTTCAGCATAAATGTTATGTTGACTAGTACACAATCATAAACATTATAGCTACAAAGATGTAAATGTGACCATCCTCGATTTTGACCCATGCCTGACGCTTCAGATTTGGTTTTCTTCTTCTTCTTCAATTTATGCTTGCTAAAATTTAGTTACAATCTGCGCAATCTTTGACATCCAAAAAGAAAGAGTTGATATCACACAGACAAAATAATCAAAATTAGAGATTGTTTTTATGAAAAACAAATGTCTCCCCAAATTGGAAGTGCTCCAAATGAAACACCATCCCTTTAATGTACCACATGATATGGAGGAGAAAGCATGAGATCCTAGAAACATAAACAATATGAACTCAGTAAACCACATAGGAGAAGTATTCACAAACTATTTTACACCCTCCACCACTCAGATCCACTATAACTTTAAAGGCATAGGGTCTATCTTTCATCTCAAAAATGACATCACAATATTTTGCAAGAAGAACTCCAAAAAACAAATTTGTAGTATTAATTATGAGTTATCTATAGCTGCAGCACTTTGAAATTGAAGTCATTTTAACGTTTTAGCCCTGTATAAAATGTTTGTCTTGAGGACAATATATTAAACTGGTACCCCGCTGATTGGTGGCTACACACAAACATAAGAGATGCGAAATCAACAGGGTACCAGTTTAGGGAAATGAGAACAGGGCATTATTATTGTAATTACTATCATATCCAATGTGTTTGTAAACATTCTGAAGAACTTTGTGGGATTTTCTGGTTATGATCTTAAATTTTGCCACCTTTTTGGAACATGCAAAATTTCACCAATATCTTAGACCCTATGCCTTTAAGGACAACCATTTGATCACCATGTCCCTGAACAATGCACATCTGCAAATGGCATTGAAGTATCGTACACAATTTCAAGTCTATCAGATAAGTCATAAAGGAGGAGAAGCGTTCACGAGCTATTTCAACATCCTCCACCCCTCTTAGATCCACTATAACTTTTAGAAAAATAGTTGGATCCTCCTGTCCCGACAATATGGCAATGAAGCATTGTACAAAGTTTCAAATTTATCCGATAAGCCATATAGAAAGAGAAGTGTTCACAAGCTATTTTACATCATCCACCCCTCTTACATCCAGTATAACATTTAGGAAAACAATTAAACCCTCCTGTCTCGACAATATGCACATCTACAAATGGCAATGAATACGAAGCCAATAAGCCATATAGGAGGAGACGAGTTCACAAGATTTTGTGTCAGACAGGCGGACGGACGACAAGTACAAAAACATATGTCTCCCCCTGAAATAGACAAAATAAAAAAGCAGGAAAATATACAGTACAAAAATATATTTTGGAACTGCATATTTTCCTGCTTTTTATTCTAATCGAAATAATGGCGAAATAATTGTGTACACTGTGCACCTGTATATATATATATATATATATATATATATATATATATATATATATATAAGCACTAAGTTCCAACAACACCCATTACCTAAAAGTGTCGGATCCACAACATGGATGCAAAGTTAATTACAAATAATTATACAAAGCGCTAAAATGACCAACGACACGAACAACCAGATTGTCAAATTTTCAGGACGACCCGTCCCTTCTTCAGGACAAACGAAAAGAATTACATGTGGCCAATATCAACAAATATATATATATATATATATATATATATATATATATATATATATATATATATATATAAGATAAGATAAGATATATATCACTTATACACTAACAGTGTTTTCTTAAAGAAGATAAGATTATTTCTAAAGATCTAAAGAAATAAAACCAACAAGAGCTCCGCCAGGCCGGGCATATATATCCTCTCGCAATGAGTGCCTCCAAGCTTTTTCCCGGTGTGACCATTGTCGCAAACCACGGGTTTGAGTCCACACACGCTCTCTCAAATTTGATTTTAAGAAGTCTTGAGTCGTATATTTTCTATAAGGTTCACTTAACCCTGCCAATGTATCACTGTGCACCTGTTCCTTGAGCACACGCTAATGGGAACAGTAAGACTACAATACGTAAAGATGTGAGTCATTTAAGCAGTTGTCGATGCTGTGATGGGTGATTGATACGTATGTGAGGGAGCGCTGCTAGAGATCGCCATGATATACCACAGTATGTGAATTTCACCCAAGCGATTAGATGTTTGATTTTTTTTCGAAGACATTTTTACACACTTTTAATAGGCATGGATTCTTCATCAAGATAACACTTGGCGAAATAAGCAAAACTAATGGATGTAATGCATCTTGCAGATAAGATGAAGTTGTTCACATCCGTACAGCATGTAGGATAATAAGCAACGTGCTTCAGCCTCCGAAATATAAATTGTGTACAGAGAGCGGTCCGTAAGCAGAGTGTGGGTTCGACGGTTCTGCGGTGTTACACACAGGTAAGAGTTAACATGTTTAATTTCACTTCTCTCACGCACATATATACAATACATATGACTGTGTTCAATCTAATTTCAGTTAAATCTTGGAGGAATTTCGTGTAGTTGTATGTAAATGATCGATGTAAACCGAAGGTTGATAATGTAACTAGCTTCAAACGGGCATATATACCGGTATCACTTTATTGTCTGTCCATGTCAATAAAATCTAAATTAGTCTTATCCGTAATCCAATATTGAACAGTATATATAGACATAACAATTCTAATTTGAACTTCCACGTGTGTTTCCATATCCATATTAAAAATCAGTAATGGCCGCTGATCAATATAAATGTATGTACATGTATACATACAAACACAGAAGTATTTTTGATTTCTCTTTATTCTTAAAGGCATAGTTTACATGTAAAATACTAAGCGCATGTATGAGTACTCCATTTGTTAGATATCGTGTTCGATTCGGCGTGATGGTCACAGTTCGCTTTTCTGGAATATCGAGCCTAAGTGACACATGGTTAGTAATCGAATAGAATTTTTTGCATTCCTTGACAGTATTCAATGTATTTAAACATAAGAATATTGGTTTTTGGTGTAAAAGTTTGATTGAAAGATGCCTCGCATGGTTGAAAATGATCATTTGCGTTGTATTGGGATTCTAAAAGCTGGGGTGTCTCAAACCAATGTGGTAAGGCAGTCTGGAGTTCATATTAACACTGTAAACGCTTTATGGAGATGATGTCAGCGAACTGGCACCTTTCGAGACCGCCCATGATCAGGACGTCCGTGTATGACGTCACGTATATACGGAAGTCACATTTGCGTAATCAATTCCAATCGACTTCTTTTACTGCTAGAAGCATCCTTGGGCATCGACGGGGAAGTCCGTAAGGAACATATTGCGAGAGGCCAACATCCGTCCTCGACGTCCTGCTATTATTCCTTTTCTTCGCTAGCGTCAACGTGTTGCGAGGTTAGCGTGGTGTAGGAGGCATCGTAGTTTCAATAACAGAGATTGGGTGGAAGTTCTATTTACGGACGAATCTATATTTCACCTCGACAGCAGTGCCGGTCATGTTCGGGCTTACCGTCGTGCAGGAGAACGTTACAATGACGCCTGCGTTATTCAGCGCCGCCAATTCGGCGGAGCGAGTGTTATGGTCTTGGGTGGAATTACAACACATGGAAGGACACATTTGGTGATAGTGGAGGGCAATTTAACCGGTGAACGCTACCGTGACGAGATTTTACACTAGCACGTCATCCCATTCATTCACAACCAGCGTAACGTCACTCTGCAGCAGGACAACACACGACCGCACGCGTTGTTAGTGACTAACTACAGCAGAAAAACGTGAATGTGCTACCCTGGCCAGCGATATCATCGGATTTATGGTATATAGAACATGTTTGGGATGAAATGCAATGACGTTTACGTCAAGAGTCAACATCCCCTTGCTACATTGAACGCTTTATGTCGTTCTTGATTGCGCATATGGCGGAACATTCATCAGGCATTTCTGCATAACCTTATTCGTTCAATACGTCGTAGGTGTAAATAATGCATCGGTGCAAATGGCGGTCATACACGCTATTAAGTTCGATGGTCGTTCCAAGTGCGATGGTCTGCGCCAAGGTGTGATGGTCTGCGCCAAAGTGCGATGGTCACGCCAAAGTGCGATGGTTTATTAATGGTCCCTCTCCTATGTATACACGTTACACCAAAGTGCGATAGTCACGCCAATGTGCGCTGGTTCATCATTTGTAAGCGCACCTCGCCAAAGGGCGATGGTGCGGGGTTCAGTGACGTTATGTTATTATTACGTCATTCATAACGTCTTTCAAAATCAAAATTGAAGGAAGCACGGATGATTAAGATTGACATGGACAATAGCAATGGTTTTTATCAATATTAATTTTTTTTGCATTGATATTTTGGTGAAACAACACATGGTTGGTACAGTCTGTACCAAAACACTTGTTTCCATTCAGTTTTGCAAACCAACAGACTTCGGCGTGTCACTCTATCGCACTTTGGTGCATTAATGTGTACCATCGGATTGTGGCGTGTCACACCATCGGACTTTGTCGTGTCATACTATCGGGGTATATATATATATATATAGAGAGAGAGAGAGAGAGAGAGAGAGAGATAGAGAGAGAGAGAGAGATTGTGTTTGAAAAGAGAGAGAGAGCTTGTGTTTGAAATTGAACGTAAGGGTTGTAGTATAAGCAGCTTAACTATAATAATTGAATTATTGACCATTTTATTAGGTTTCCAAACAAAAATACGTAGCATGCAGTCCATTGTTTTCGAGTTACAACCGTACTTTCGGATAGCAGTAAGGTACGGTAGCAACCGTTTAGGTACTACACTGTAGAGTAAGAGTGTGGTTGGATTACAGATAAATTTTGTATAGCCAAGAGTACATTTAAGAAACATAAAATCAGCTCCTTTTTATAGGCAGAAATAAAAGCATACTTTTTACAATGTACTAGTATGACAACAGATGAAATAAAAGATGTGTTTGTGAACGCTGACGCCACCGTTAGGTGAAACCCCAGGGTCATAGGGCAAATATTTTGTTACAAAATGACAACAATCTAATTATTATCAGATCCTAGGATACGCTCACAATCGCTATAATAAATATAAATAACAAAACGCAGAGTATACGGCGCGGATCTAAGAAGTCTGATTTTAATTAGATTGAAAATGACAAGGAATACACATGTGAAATGTAATTTAAAAGTTATGGTCAAGCTGAAAGTTTTTGCGGACAAACAGACAGATTGACCAAATATTTATGCCCAGCATTACGGGGGCATACAAAGACTTAATCTCGGTTGAGATTCGGCTTGGCTGAATATTTGGACTGACGCCTTCACCGAATCTTGGAGCAGTCCTTCATAATTCATGTCTGGGAATTTACTTTCAGCTTCGACCAGTTCTAGCAATTAATGTGCACTTCGGTGACACTGCTGTTCGCTTCAGATAAGTTAGTTGACTATTAAAAAACTCTGTTTCACTGTTAAAGCTGTATTGCTTACCGCCGTACAAGTATGTAAATTCCATGAAATAAACCATCACTAATTTTTCCGTTCAAATGAAGACTTCTATGGCGCAATGTTTTATCTTCCCAAAATTAAAAAGTTCCTATAGTTTGTTTTTATGCCCCCCTTTGAAAAAGAGGGGGCATATTGTTTTGCAACTGTCGGTCGGTCGGTCTGTAGACCATGTGTTGTCCGCTCAATATCTTTTGACCCCTTTGCTTGATAACAACCAAACTTGGTACAGGGGTTGCCCCTGGAGAGTAGATGATCCTTATTCATTTTCAGGTCACATGGTCAAAGGTCAAGGTCAAACTGCTGGTCTTTACCCCATGTGATAGACCATGTGTTGTCCACTCAATAACTTTTGACCCCTATGCATGATAACTACCAAACTTGGTACAAGGGTTGCCCTTGGAGAGTAGATGATCCCTATTGACCTTCAGGTCACATGGTCAAGGTCAAACCTCTGGTCTTAAGCCCATGTGTTGTCCGATGAATATCTTTTGATCCCTTTGCTTGATAATAGGCAAAATTGATACAGAGGCTTTCCTTAGAGAGTAGATGATCCCTATGGATTTTCAGGTCACGTAGTCAAAGGTCAAGGTCAAACTGCTGGTATTAACCCCATGTGGTAGACAATGAGTTGTCCACTCAATATCTTGAGAACCATTCACTTGATTGTAATGATATTTCATATGTGGGTTGGTTATAACAAGAAGAGGACCCCTATTGTTTTTCAGGTCAAAAGGTTAAAGGTCAAGGATCAATCTACTCTGGACATAGGAATATACTGTCCGCTCAATATCTTGAGAACTCTTTAATTGACAGACATCAGACTTGGTACACTGGTACATCATCAGGAGAAGATGACATCTATTGATTTTGGGGTCACATGGTCAAAGGTCAAGGGTCAAAATGGACATATGAATATATTGACCACTGAATGTCTCAAGAATCCTTTGCTTGACAGACATCGAACTTGGTACACTGGTACATCTTCAGAAAAAGATTACCCCTAATGATTTTGAGGTCACATTGTCAAAGGTCAAGGGTCAAACTGGACATAGGAATATACTGTCCGATCAATATCTTGAGAACCCTTTGCTTGACGGACTTCAAACCTGGTACACTGGTACATCTTTAGGAAAAGATCACTACTAATGAATTTGAGGTCACATGGTCAAAGGTCAAGGGTCAAACTGGACATAGGAATATACTGTCCCTTCAATATCTCGAGAACCCTTTGCTTGACAGACATCAAACTTGGTACACTGGTACATCTTCAGGAGCTGATGACCCCTATTGATTTTTAGGTCACATGGTCAATCCACTCTTGACATAGGAAGATATTGTCTGATCAATATTTTGAATTGATGATACTACTCTCAATTAAATGATGTGTGTGTATAACCCTTTTCAATTTTGCACCGGGGGGGGGGGCATATGTGTTTTACAAACATCGCTTGTTTAAATTAGCGAAGTGCAAGTAGATATGTAAAGATACAATGTATCAATAAGTTGAGTAACTAGATAAAGCAGACTATAGGAGCTCTTCATCAATCCCAGGATATAAAATAATGTGCCATGGAAGTCTTCATTTGAACGGAAAATTTAGTGCCCATTTTCATTTTGGGATTTTGACACCTGGACGGTAATATAAAATAATTAGTGATAGAGAGTTAGTTTGATAGTCACCTAATTTATTTGAAGCGAACAGCAGTATCACCTAACTGCACATCAATTTCTAGAACTGGTCGAAGCTGAAAGTAAATTCCCAGACATGAATTATGAAGGACTGCTCCGAGATTCGGTGAAGGCGTCAGTCCAAATATTCAGCCAAGTCGAATCTCAGCCGAGATTAACAAAGACTGAACCATTGTCGGGGTGGGTATTGTTACATTTTTGCGTAGACATCTTACCAGTCAGTCGACAAGAACCTGTAACCTTGGATAAGAAGGAATATTTTTCAAAAGTCTTAGAACAGTATAACAAATAAATTAAGAAATTCAATACTAAAAGCAAATCAAACTATTTGGCGTGTGTAACGCATGCTGTTTCCATATGATTTATATATATGGGGAATATCTGAACAGATTTTTTAGTATTTCGATCCGAGATTACAACCGCGTTCTCATAGTACATTGTAGATGCATGTAAAATTGCAAGTGAGGGGAAAGTATTAAAGTAAGAATGAATATGACAGAAAACAGATGCACATCAGCTACATCAAGTGAGGGCCTATGGCGTAGTCTTTAATTTTCCTCCACATTTCTGATTTCAATCACACAATGAACAGAAATTTATTCATTTTGTTTTGGTTTATTACCTATAACAGGATACATACTGGAGATCTTTTGATGAGTAGGAAATAACCATCACGGTCTTTTAACACTTACAGAGTATAAAGTGGATTTCTAAAGTTGAGCAGATCTTCCTTATCGCATGCCACAATTTTCTTAGGTTTTCCCAGTTTTCAGTATTGTTGAGTGTCATTGACGATAATTATGGAAAATAATTCCCTTCATTCCCGCTTGAGATTATCCATGCAGGAAGTGTATTCTTGAAGTGCGACTTGGCCACTCTCTTAATTTCTCTCTTCATTGTCGGTCCTGTAGATATACCATACTTCAGGTTTGGGGGAGGAAGTATTCATTTTTGTAAAATCAAAAGAAATTCATGAATACACGGTATGCAGAGAATTCAGGTGGGGTTGTTAAGCCCCTTATATTACACAGGTTTTACATGGAGTTCTTCTTTTAAATAGATAATCGTTCGTAATTCAAGAGATGTGCAATGTTTTGTGAATTCAAGACTATTTTGCGGATTTATACAACTAGTAATATATTAAAGTGGTCTGGAAGTGTTAAGTGAAGTTGATTCCAGACAAGTGAAAACTCCAAACATATATACATGTACATAATGTATATGTCCTTTCAGAACGTTATTATTCTGCTAATTTTGTTACTATAGCAATCAAGATATTTTAATAATTCCATAATAAACTTTCGGTTCTGATTCTGAAGAGATTTACAGAATACATACCGATCTAACAAAACGCGACAGACTTCTTTCTGTTATCTTTCACGCTTGGGTCAAGTTGATAACTTGTTTCAATTCATTAAGACTCGATATATTTTCAAATTGTAACAATGCTTTAATGTACTATGTCTATGAAGAGATCCTAAAACAATGTTTTAAAATGGTCTGCGTCTATTATGAGAGATGAATATCTATCCTACATAGTAAGTCGATGAAGAGATTCTCAGAAGAAATCGTTCAAATAAACTGTTTACCAACTAAATGTAAATCATTCTACAGAGGTTAACACATGTTAAGTAAATAGTTTACGAATTTACAAGGAAAGTCTCCACTGAATGATAGCCGTAAGGTTGATGTAACATCTGCTATTTTCGTGGGCTAGATAACAAAGTGAATCGCCTGAGAAAATAGGAAACCTGTACGGAAGTCCTCATGCGTACACAAAATTAATTGAGTGGTGTCTTATTTCTGTTCGAGAATTGAATGAATGGGATTAAAGCTTGCTTCTGGCAAAATGGTCATCATGGTGTCCACACTCCCGGTATTCGGATACTAAAATCCGGCTCGAACACACACACTTGGCACCGAAATTTCCTAATTTTCAGCGATTCTACAGAGGAAAAATTATTAAGTAATCTCCTTCTATATTTACCTTTAGAATGGATTTGCGCAATGTGCAATCGTTAGTTTTAATGCCACTTTACTAAAAAAAAAAAAAAAAATGCTATCCCATAACAAGAATATTATGTAAAAAAAAAAATCATAAGTATTTTCCTGAATGAAAGGTGAATGTAAGAAATTGAAAATTTAATTACATAACAGAAAATCGATTTGTATTCTACAACTGCTTCATAGTAACTGGTTGAAAATTAAAGGAACTCCCTTTCTTGGATTATTTTATATGGGGTATACTGAGAGGGAAATAGTGTCTAAAAAGTTTCCCAAATTAGCTTCTTTTACTGCTCCCACCTGTCATGACAGGTAACTAATAATACAAAGACAAGTGAACGCATTCTAGGATTCGTCAAAAAGAAATATATACGCGTGAAATTGATGAGCTCGACCTACCAGTGAGGATATCTACACACAAACACGTTAACTTCTTATCCCATGTATTACGATTCAGGGATTATCAGAATTATATTATAGATTGATGCAGCACACTTAGTGTAACATAGGTATTTAGGAAAATATTTTAATTGTAGCAGTTTAGGACAAGTCGTTGATACACTGTAACATGGTTAGTTTAGCATTTTATCGTAATTCCTACAGGTATAGATAGACAATATACATCTAAAATCAACTGATGGAAAGGAGAATTAGTCAAAGAAAGACAACTAATGCATGACCACAAACTATATTCAATATAACATGGTTAGTTTAGCATTTTATCGTAATTTCTACACGTATAGATAGATAATATACATCTAAAATCAGCTGATGGAAAGGAGAATTAGTCAAAGAAAGACAACTGATGCATGACCACAAAACTATATTCAATTGTAACATGGTTAGTTTAGCATTTTATCGTAATTCCTACACGTATAGATAGATAATATACATCTAAAATCAACTGATGGAAAGTAGAATTGGTCAAAGAAAGACAACTGATGCATGACCACAAATATAAACATCTGTGAACGCTCTCTATATGTTTTGTTTGACTTTGATAGCTTCACTCGGCTCTCTATATTTTTTGTTTTACTTTGATATCTTCACTCGAGGGTGGTCAGAATACGAATATAGTAATTTTTATTTCTTTTACTGTACATGTACCGATATAGATTCATTTATCTACTGATTTAATTATCATGTTTGGATTTTTCATTTCTTTTTTAAAAAATCATTTGTGGCTTTCATTCTTAAATGTATTTTGAGTGTAAAAGAGAAAAACGATGCATGGACTGTAAAGAGAAGGGACGTTCATCCTATACAATTATTGACCTTTAATGAGGTCTCATTGTGATTAAAACTCGTATAGTCACGGGTTGACTTCATCAAATTATCAAATGACCGGGGATTTTTATAAGTTTTTCACAATACTTTTTATTCCTTCAACATATAAACTATGTGCAGTATAACACATTATAACAGTATCTCAACAGTCAAAACCTAAAAACTGTAAAGTCTCAATATTTTTTTATACCCGCACATTCTACAGAAAGTTGTTACCCTGGTCGGTCCGTCTGTTTGTCCGTCTGTCACACTTTCTACCTCAAACCCCTCTTTTATTTCAAGCAGTAGCCAATTGATCATTTGGAATATGAAAGGGGGTGTCCCGTAGATGTACAAATTGAGGGTCAAAAATGCTTCCCTAGAAAAGCCTTGTTTTAAGAACTCATACATTTTATGCAATAGCCAAATCATCTTCAGGAAGATGATAGGTGATATCCTGTAGATATGCAATAAAGTTTCGGAATTTTCATTTTTACTCCTGAGGGCCAAATCGAGGTGAAATACGACGTTTTCTTCTAAAAAAAAAAAAAAAAAAAAAACAACAACAAAAAAAACACACACACAACCAAATAACAATCCTGGTTCCCAGAACTTTTACATTTTACACAATAGCCAAAGAATCTTTTAGAAGATGATTGATGGTGTCCTGTAGATGTGCAATAAGTTCTCGGAATTTTAATTTTTATCCTGGGGGTCACAAACACGACGTTTTTCGACCAAAACAAAAAACCCTGGTTCCCAGAACTCCTCTTACATTGCACACAGTAGCCAAATCATCTTTTGAAAGGTGATCGATCACTGTTCGTTATCTTCACCTTTCATGGTGTCCTATAGATGTGTCATAAGATTTAAGAATGTTCATTTTCACCCTGAGGCCCAATAAGGGGTTGAAAAAACAACACTTGTCTATATGATATCCTACAGGCATGTTCACGAACCTATCTTAAGACTAAGATGTGTTCTAAGTATGCCTTATGATAAGTCACTAACATTATCATTCATTTGTCTGTAATGTTACAATTCTTAAAAATTATCCTAAGAATCTCTTGAATTTATCTTTGTGAGGATTGTCCTTAGAGAGCTTCTATGTCCATCTTAAGTCATATATTAGGGCTATTCTTAGGAAACCTTCAATAACATGCCTATGGTACTTCAATTGTTTTAGATGAAAGGTGAAGATAACGAACAGTGATCAATCTTATAACTCTTATAAGCAATACAAAACAGAGAGTTGGGCAAACACGGATCCCTGGACACACCAGAGGTGGAATCAGGTGCCCAAGAGGAATAAGCATCCCCTGTCGACCGGTCACACCGGCTGTGAGCCCTATATCTTAATTAGGTAAACGGAGCTATCCGTAGTCAAAATCAGTGCGCCAAGAACGGCCTAACGATCGGTGTGAAACACGTCAGACAGCATTTGACCCAATGATAGGTTGTATTGACGAACTAGATCGTTATGACGATCATAGAATTTGCGAAATGCTGACTTCAATCGAGAATGGTTAAACCCCTGTACCATCAACTTGTTTGTTAGTAGCTTGTCTCGATTTAAAAACTGACTATACGGAGAACAAGCTCATACATATCGAATCAGTTGACAGACATAAACACCATATGCAGGTGATAATGGAATATTGCTACATAAAAAGGGAAGTTGATGATGCAAAAGCGGAAATCATCCCGTTTGTCATACAGTTGAGTTGTCAGTTTGCCGTTAATGTCTACTTTCAATAAAATATCTAAGTATGAAGCAGAAGTGGACGACTCTGTGGTGTCTTTTATTTCGAGCTCACAGGGATATATCGAATCGACATATGTTGTTAATAGACAAAACGCCGTCGATATATCTAAATGTCGAATTGAAGGCCACAGCAAGAGATTTTTTCTTCTCACGTAGAAGTATTTGAATGAATTCTGCTTCATATGAATATAGAAACAGGTCAGTAAACAAAGGAGCACAATTCATGCTCATGGGAATTCCAACAGACTGTTGGAAGACCTGATCACCAAAGACCACGAAGATATTGTCAATGAGGAACATATTTTTTATTTGAACTTCAGAGTAACATACGTCTGTGTTTGGTAAAGCTATTAACGGCTCAGAATTTGACTTACCGATACATGCTTTAAAATGCACCATTCGATTGGTCGATAAAAATGTCAGGAAATTTATGGTTGGTCAAGTGGAAAAGCCCGGCGAGTTTTCCCAAAGTTGATATTGAAGCTCATTCAGAGATACACACCAGAAAATCAAACTTCCTGATTGCCGTGAAGCGACGTTATCTTTGGTGTGGGTGCATTCTGCAGACTGATGGCATACCCAGTCCCTACAATTGTTGTTCCAGTGTTAGAAATAACACAGCTACCAATAAACGACATCATTATCTAAGCCATAATTATTGCAATGGAGAGTTAGTACAAATAATGATGCCCACTACTAATTAATTTTTTAAAAAACCCACGCACAACAAGATGTGGTAAAAACCCACACAACAAGATGTGGTCTTTGCAGAGTATGAAAAATGTAATCTTTGTACCAAGGATATTCTGATTTGCGTGTTCGTTGATTGATATACAGGTATTACAGGTACTACGGCCCATCGCCTTCTTGTTATGACAGCTGTTGTTGGACGTATTTATCCTCTTTACAAGTGCTAAAACGGAAGAATGGCACGAAAGCAAGGATTCAAACACTCTACACACTTTCCGAATTACAATTAAGGTATTCAATGTATAACGAAAGGAGATTAAACAAGTTTGAATGATTTAGATTAAAATAAATAAATGTTGATTGTTAAATGATGATGAAAGTGAAGTAGATCAAATTCACAAGACTGGTAAATGATTAGAAGCCGATATTTTGCACTTTATGTTCCTTAGTTAATAGGACTTGCTAAGTAGCCTTGAAAAAATGTCATTTCAAAATGACGAAGATATATAACAGAATACATTATTGGGGGTCAGAATGAGTCGACAACAAAAATACAAGAACATATGTATCACATAGGTATGATTATGCAATCTGACCCCCTCCAAAACATAATGAAATATCGAAATAGAGCTGGCTGCTATAAAATAAGGTGGGTTTTACAAATAAATCAGGCCACAGTCCAATTGCAAATTGGATCCGCCCTCCCATTTTATTTCATAGAAAGAAAGTTTATGTAACTTTTTATCGGAAGATTTACATGCTTTATTACTTAACATATATTTTAATAAAACATGCTCTTCTCATACATTGTTAAATTATAGGTGAAGTAAATTGAGCAATAATCAACATTTTGTTTTTCGAATTCCCCATGGTGGATTATTTTAATTTGATGAACCCTTCAAAATAGATATTCCACCATCCATATGATCGTTATACATTGAATACTTTAATTGGATATTTAGCTTTTTTTTCGTTTTTCTTTCTTTCTTTCGATTTTCTTTTATAATAAAAACTCTGTTAGAACTGGAAAGCGAGAAGTATAACGGACGGGGGTTACACCGTCCTAGTTTATTAAGTGTCTCAAGTGTCAAATAATAAACAGTGCGCTCTGACGTATCAGTCGAGGAGTGAGAAACACACCGCTTGACGTAAAGCAAAGGGGAATTCATTTTGGGCATCATTGAGTACATTCATCAGCAGCTCACACAAGATTGTTCCACGCAAAACGCGTAGGGTAGTAAATTTACAAATGATCTTTTGTCTCTTTAAAGTGCATTGTATGTATTGAATAACTCCCAGTTACAATGTAATGACATGATATTCTATGGTCGTTATAACAATATAGTTTGCCAGTACAACCTATCATTAGGTCAAATGCTGCCTGACTTGTGTTATACCGATTGTTAGGCCGTTCTTGGCACACTGATTTTGACTACAGATAATCCGTTTACCTGATGAAGATATAGGGCTCACGGCGGGTGTGACCCGTCGACAGGGGATACTTACTCCTCTTAGGCACCTGATTCCACATCTGGTATACCCAGGGGTTCATGTTTGCCCAACTCTCTGTTTTGCTTTGCTTGTATGAGTTGTGGGATTGATCACTGTTCGTTATCTTCACCATTCGTGGCAAAGATTACGACTTTTGACTTCACTATGACTTAAAGAAAGGTACATAAAGATTTTACATGTGTGTTTGAAAAGACTATGAAACACAAGTTCGGATTGAAATGTGTAAAACAAAACAAATCCATTATTACCCTGAATCGGGTCTAATTACACGGGGCATCTATTTCTCATCTCTGAGGTTACTTTGTCCAAGCCATATCGACAAATTTGGGCGAATTTATTGTTTAATAAAGGTTAAGGTAAAGAACAGTGATCAATCTCGTAACTCCTATAAGCAATACAAAATATAGAGTTGGGCAAACACTGATCACTGGATATACCAGAGGTGGAATCAGGTGCCTAGGAGGAGTAAGCATCCCCTTTCAACCGTTAATAAAGGGATTCATGCTTAGTCTTTGATTGTTACTCATTGCTACACAAAAGCAGAAGTATACATGTACAAACCGTAGCTCTCCTGGTCAGATCATTGTAGGCAAAACAAAACCGGGAGTAATGACAAATTTTATCTGATTTGACAGATTAATCTATTTTTACAGAATTCGTACAAATTTTCATTGAAATCACAGAGAAGTAGAAAAGAAAAGCTTTGCATGGTTGATATTTTGAAACAAAATGAATGTATTTTGATTAAAAGCGGCCACGTTGTCGTATGAAACCCGATAAATCATTTTACATATTATTTCATGTTGAGTACCACCAGACATACCTTTCATCAATATAGAAAGTCCACAACGTTTTGTATCTCCATGATGTATTCTTTCAGTTACCAGTGATTTAGAAGAACATGTACATATGACATTTTGAAATAATTTGTTAAATTTGATAACTACGGTCATATTAATAAGGTATTAGTATCAACACACAGAATAGTGCATATCTATAGAGTTCTATGTAGTCTTCATTTGTACAAAGCCACAAAAAAATCGGGTGGGATCTTTATTAAAATGATTTGAGATTCTATGTTTAGCAACAGCTACCAATTTGTTCATCGAGAGAGAAAAACGATACTCGGGATTTGTACAAAGTCATATAAGATGTTTTACAATCGCAGAGAAACTTCCTGTATTGGGATATCAGACAGATGAGAGCATCTCTCATTGTAACGTCATTCAGGATCATTTCCATTCTATAGGATCAGGAACAGAAACAATGTAGGGGTGTCGATGTTCCAACAAACGTGGTTATTGCTTTCACGACATGTCAAAAGGCTTATCGTTTAGTTTGAATCTAATTGGGTGTGAATTGTGTTTGAATAAATACAAAATGAATTGGTGAATTAAGCTTATTCAGAAATTAATAAAATCTCATATTTTAGATACATGCGAAATCCGATTGAATTTTGCACTGAATGTTGTGATAAGAGGATAGGCAGTTCTTTCTTATTTCCCATCAATCAAGGAAAAGTTACTAAAATATGAAAAATGTAATTGTCCTCATTTTCGCCCCCTATGAAATAATTGGTGAGTGTTTTGAAAAAAAAAAGCCAGTAGCTTCCATACTCCAGTTTGTTCCGGTGTAAAACAGAACCCCTTATATGTACATCGTTATGTTACATTGTTGAGGAAATTTCAGTCAACGTACATGTTATAGCAGTTTGGGAAAATCTGTTTTCTCACAATACACACTCCTAATATCTGGTCATTGAGAGAAGGATCTGAACGGAAGCAGAGCACTTGGTTGTAAGTGTCTCTAGTATTTAGCCGCGGGGAACAAACGATAGTCAGATTATCACTAGTGACTGTATACAGTGTAGACATACCATGAACTCAAGAGAAATTGTTTGTAAGGATCGCGGGTCCGGCGAAGCTTATTTCTTCAAAGGTACATGTGTTATTCAAGATAAACCTAAATATAGTCTACTTTACTTTAAGCAGCCCTTTTAAAACATGCACATGTATCCTTGTTCCGTTTATTCTTTTGTGATTTTGCAGGATCCACCATGCTCGTTGAAATATGTCTTATTGGGTCTTTCGTTT
Organism: Ostrea edulis; assembly: GCF_947568905.1. NCBI lineage: Eukaryota > Metazoa > Mollusca > Bivalvia > Ostreida > Ostreidae > Ostrea > Ostrea edulis. Next base: position 25,251,643 of record NC_079165.1, on the reverse strand, counting down.
GGTTTCTATTTGTAGCTCTTGGAGCCATGACGTCGAAAACAAAGAAGAAATTGGCACCTGGACCGGCGGGAATCCCATTCTTTGGGAGTTTCTTTGATATCGATATGAAAAACATGCATCTAGATTTTATGAAATGGAAAGAACAGTATGGTAACATCGTGTCTTTCAAACTGAACGGAAAGAACATTCTTGTCCTGAACAACGTGGAAATCATCAGAAAGGCCTTTGATAGTGACGATATTGGTCCGTTAATGAGTGATCGTCCCCTTAATTTTATGGGTGAATATATTGCATTTGGATATAAAGATGTTCTTTTGAGAAGATATGACGAGGATTTTTTGAAAATGAAAGGCATAATGATACGCGCTATGGCAAAGCACGATTTTAATTCGACAACGTTTAGGCAAATGATGCTGGAGGAGACCACCCATGTGTTGACAAAATTTCAAAAAACATCGGGAAAACCAACGGATGCAATGGACATTTTAATGCCCTCATTTTGTAATATCATTGGCATGTTGGTGAGTATGAGTTTTTTCATATTACTTCTATCAAAATTTGTGGGGGGAAAGTTTATTCTCTGATGATACATGTATTTTGATCAGTTTGCACGATAAATACAAATATACTTTTTTAAAATATAGATTTGGTATCGGTATAACTAACTAAATGTTATTCAATTTTTTAATAAGTTTACGGGACGGCGATGCGAGGATGAAGACAAACTCCTGAAGGTTTTAATAGATTTTGACCGCAATGGAGACATGATGATACAGCCACAAGTTCACTCGGTGATGAAACTTTTCCCCTGGATTCGCCATTTTCCTGGTTTCTATGGCAATCTCTTCCGTAATGTTATACAAGGGAGAAATTACCTTCATGATTTAGTGCGAGACATGAAGGTAAGAATAACACATGCGTATCACATTTTGTGTATGTGAAGAATTCACTTTATATACTTTATATATGGGTCACGTAGCCTAGGAAATTGTAGGAATGAGGTTTCTTTTATCGCATTTGTTCCAAATCTGACAACAATGTGAGATACAAAAAAGTTTATTTATTGTCTAAGCGGAGTTGGATTTCATGATTTTGAATACAGCTAGCAAAGCATACTCTAATATTACTCTGTTTCAGAAATCGATCGACAGAGACAACGTGCAAAGTTTTATACACGAACTGTTGAGAGAACAACTGAATAGTGCTGAAGAATCCGAAAAGGCGTGGTTGACTGATGAACATATTCTGGGAATGGTCATGGATCTTATAAACACATGTAATATGAATTGCATAAACACATGTAATATAAAATGCATAACCACATGTAATATAAAATACGTAAACACATGTAATATGAAATACACAATCACATGTAAAATGCAATACACAATGACATACAAAAAAAAAATGAAATGCATAATCGCACGTAATACAAGATACACAAGCCACTTTTGATATTAAATACATAGATTTTTCAATGCTTATCTAACAACTGTGCCTATATGTGGGGTTTTGATGCGATGAGTGTACCACATGGACATAAAGTATCCATATTTCACAAAGCGCGGGTTTTGATAAAAGCTAACGGTAAACATCTCACAGGAAACTACAAAATTGTAAGGGTATCTAAGGACAAAACTTTTATGAGTGGTACCACTGCCTGTATTATACATGTATTTCCTACTTTGTTTGATTGCAAACAAGCAATTTTTTTTTTATTGCAAACATAACTAGCATGTTTTGAAAATTTGAAGAAAATGCAGAATATCAAAATTGATCAAAATCGGGATTCTGCTATAACATATACTTTCCTCTTCCATTTATGAATTTTCACCGCAATACAGCATTTTCACCGAATTATTGCACTTTGATAAATATGTATGATAGTAATTTTCCATTTCATTTGAATAACTAATCATACAAGACCACGCGGGCCTTAAGTGATTTAGATGCATTATTATTATGGGAGGGGGAACCCCAGGTACGTAGCATCGTTTTGCAAAATGGGGGGGGGGTGCAGGTGGAGGAGACGTTGACTAACAATTGTCTGAAATTCGTGACAAGCAAACATAAAAAACCTACAAGTGGTAGCCTTACCCAAATTTCTAAGTCGGTAAGGGGTGGGGGTGGTCCTTCACTACAAGCTTACATCCTTAAATTTCCACTACCATTCACTACTGCTAGAGGGGAAATTAACTAATATAGCTTACTTTCCATATGGAAAAACTAACTTAGTATGTAAAGATAAAATGTATGCTGTCAAAAAAGGGCACCCTTTAATACTCACCTGGAAAAGAATATCACGGGTTCATAACGCAGTGATTTTCTCTTCTAAACATCCGTATTGTAGATAACTCAAATTTGAATTTGGACATTCTCATGCAGTATATGTCATAAAGCGCATTTAACTGTAAACGTGATTTGAATAAGGCATGAAACTGAAATCATCTCGTATTGCTTTTTCAAATATTTAAGGGATTTTTTCAGCATTTGTTTGTGTGTTTTAGCTGTGTTGACAACAAAGGCAGTGATGTCTGGCGTCCTCTTTCTTCTTGCTCACTTTCCGGAGATGCAAGAAAAGATTCGGAAAGAGATTAATACAGTGATCGGTGATCGCCAACCTTCAATTGAGGATATGACGTCATTGCCGTATACGCAGGCGTGCTTGATGGAGATTCTCCGATATCAGTCTCATCTTCCCCTGACTGCGGCTCATGCGAACCTCACACAGGAAGTAGAACTGGAGGGTTACACAATTCCAAAAGAAACAGTGGTATGTGTTGTAATTTGTAAGAAATCATAGTTTGTGATTGGTTTACGTTGGTCACGTGAATATGGTTTATTTGTCTATACCTGCCAACGTCATTTATTTATATCTTTTGGGTAAGAAATGAAAATGTGTGCGAAATGGGAATAATTGTTGTAGTCTGTATATTTACAAGTAAATTTCAGTGAAGGTATTAACATATATTGAATTTGGATCTGGATATGTTATTGACTGAGAAATAGCAGACTCAGTGATTTGAATAGAAACTGTTGAATTGGTTTACTTTTGTCAGAAAGGAGAACAATGCGCCTGTAAAATCGTAAGAAAAGGCAAGAAACTTCCCATGTACTATTTACCGTTAATGAAGTTTCATTATTAGTTCATCTGATTAAAAAAATTTCCCGTCGTCTGTTGGTATGAATGTTCACTGTCTGAACTTCTCAAGAACGACGGAACTAATTTTAATCAAACTTTGCATTAGCCACCCTTAGCCTAGGTAAATGTGATTTTATTTCGAACTGTCAACATCCCCTTCCAGTAGACATACCGTATCAACACTTCACCACGAGTCATGCCTCTTGTCCACTTTCCTGCGGAAAAAAGTCATACTTCCGTTTTTTGTAAATCATTTTTCATAAGTTGCAATCAGCTACATAATTCCATATGCTGGGGGCTACTCATAAACTTAAAAATTAACTATGATTCAAAATTGTAGTCTCCGACATTTGGAAGCGTAAAGAAGGAAATCTTTCCTATCAAACGATTGACTTTTGGTTGACCCCGCAATGGTAGATAATTCAGTTGGTTCTTTGGAAAGATAATTACGAAATAGCGTGAGGTTTTTACAAGTGTTTTCCTTTAAAACCAACGTTCTAGAAAAACCAACACTGTTATAAATATTTTTTCATACTTAAATGAATAGCGAAAATTCAAATTTCTTCAAGCCACAATCCTTGGGGCCACGAGAGAGAGAGAGAGAGAGAGAGAGAGAGAGAGAGAGTAGCGACAATCGTACCTCGCTCCGCCTACAATGTTGATCACTAGTTCAGAATTCAAAATTTAGAGCCGCTTCAAAACTTTATGCGCTAAATTCTCTTTAGGCGTAAATGAATTTTTGTTAAGTGTTATATTAATGGAAATTGTTAAGTGCCATGGTAGCTCCTTCCACACCAAAAACTTAGAATTTATTATCTATAAATAATGCAGATATTTTAACGAACCTCTGTACTCTGACAGCTGCAGAAAAAGTTGAATTTCCCATATATTTGGTGATTGGCTGCTATTTATACCCGGTCCCCGGCCTTTAAAGTTGCATATAGGAATATGTTTGAATAATTTAATTCTTATTGTATCCTTGTCTCTGATTTGTCAAATTTCAATGGAGGAACGCAAGTTATTTTGGTATAACTTGGTTTGGTATGGGGACACACCCCCTTGACAACCAGACGCCGGAACTATTTCTTTCAAAATCGTCTCAAGCAAGGGTACAAGTTATCAAATCAGTATGCAGGCATCCCAATGTAGGGTAGATTCAAATGTGTTTAAACCATTAAACTAGGGCACTGCAGTAAAGGTTTAACATAAGAGTATATTGGAAAATTCTTCAAAATTCTTTTTCTTTAAAGAACCACAGGATTGAACTTTGTCCAAATAATTTGTAAACACCTTCATTTAGTGCAGTAACTCTTATAACAAAATAAAAAATGAAAAATAGAAAAAAAAGGAAGATATTATTAATACTGATTAAAATAGAGGTGAACATGAGAATGACGCACCTTCCTGAAGTAAAAGTTGATGCATGTTTTTGTTGTTGGTTTTTTGTTGTTTTTTTTTTGTTTTGTTTTTTTAAAATTATTATCCTACATAATTATGTAAAATGTTACTAAGCATTATAAAGGAAGAACCGAACACATTATCAAACCACACTGTCCTACTTAATTTAGTTTGAGTGTTGGTAATATGGAGGAAGTGTCTGATAACGGAAAAAGGTTTCCCTCATGCATTTTATGTAAGAAAAGAACTAAACCTAATGACAGGAAAAAATGTGAAAGTGTTAAAATAAGCAAATTTTTATGATGGATGCCAAACTACAGATGTGTTAATCCACCATGAAGTTAACCTCTTGATTGATAACATTCTTATTTCTATTTATGTGAAAATTAGGTTCTACTACACACTAACCAAATATATGCGATCAGGGAGTTTGGTTCTATTAGGTAGCACTATCAAAATAAGATTTTTTGATAAATGAATTCATTTAATAAATGGTATGGAGTTACATGTATAATGATAATAAGGCATTTTGAAACACACACATGTCTATATTATTGTAATAAATGATCCGGATAGGAAACTAATGAAATTAAATAAAGGGAACATATTTTACCCGATGATAAGATCACGTGAAAATCTCCATATGACTAAACTAAATGTTCATGTGTTATTCTGTATACATGTACGGCTACTTTTGTAACAGTTTCCCCCACCCTCCCACACACACACACACACCATAAATATAACTCCTTCTATGCAACGATTACAATTAATGTGCAAAAATAAAAGTATGAACAAAGGATTAAAATGTTTTCTCACTGTCCAAAGTTGTACATGTAGCAACATTTGTCTGAAATAACAACACCGCTGTCCGAAGTCTGGCTGTCATTGTTTTCGGCGTGTTTACATGTACATGTGGGATAATAATAACACCCAACACCCCAAATAATAATAAAAACATACCCCACCCTCCAAAAAAATCCGCAAACTTATAAAAGATTGTTGAATGAAGTGATCAATATGCAATATAACTACCTGTAATATTGAAACGCACATACATAGGGCAATAGATCTTATTCGTAAGTCAACGGTTGGATCCACCGTGTTTTCATGTACATCCCATGAGCAGGATTTTGAGACACCCCCACCTACCCACCCTGAAAAATATCGCTCTGTGCAATAAATGGTTATACAGTTAAAAGATCGGGATTGGATTTATCTTCATGTCATACTTAAATAACAAAGCTAAGTAAAGAGGTACTGAATTAATATTGCTTTAAAACTGTTGAATGGTTGCATATAATTAAAAATTAAAGAATATAAAGAGAGGGAAGGAGGCAAACAGAGAGAGGAGAAAAGAGATGTACGAGTATACTATATAGGTGTGTTTGTTTTGTATGAATTAACATCGACAGATTTAAATATGTACAATAGTATAATCAAATAACATTGAATGGTGTTTGTTTCACTTTGATACTTAGAGAACTTTCACGTAAAAGTACATGAAACGTCGTATAATTGTGACGTTACGTTGCAAAATTGTGACGTCAATAAAGATCTGGCCAAAACAATGGGTACTTTGAACATCAATAACTAAAAAAAAATTGAAAAGATATCGGGAAAAGGATAACATATTTGAAAAATAGATATGCTTGGCTTCTGTCCCCGAGAATAATATCAAGTTCTGACTAAGGGTCATTTTTGGCTACCGGTATACGTGGCTCTAGTTCATGACCCTGGGACCAATGTCAAACCTGAAACATAGGTAGTGATTGCTTCTTCGAAAACGCTCGGTATTCAGAAGTGAGAGTTACGGGTCGTTCGGATATAACTTTGAAACAAATAGAAATCTTAAGGATTTCTAGAACTGTTAGTGACTGTTTCAACACAGAATTCACCGAATATCACATGTGTCAGGGTATAATGCTTTGCTCCGAAAGCCGTCTAGCATTCGCCACATTAGCTCTTTAAAAATGATGAGATTAGTTTTATGGATATTTTTCTTCAGATATTTGGGAACCTTTTTGCTTGCCACCACGATGAAAGCATATATGCTGAGCCATGGACATTCAAACCCGAACGTTTCTTGGATGACGGCAAATTAGTCAGTAGCGACCACCCCGCTGTTCATAAGTATGCTCGTTATTTTTTCTCACATTCGATAAAATATTATCTGTAATGAGAATAGTGAAATGTATTTTAACAATATATAAATATTTGAGTATAAAAACATTATCTATTATAGTTTCATAGGATTTGGCGTAGGAAAACGATACTGTGTTGGGCAACAGATGGCTAGAAACAGGATGTTTCTCTATACCACAAGTCTTGTGCAAAAATTTAGAATCGAAGTTCCGAAAGACACAGTGCTTCCGTCACATGACCCAAGGGCTTTAATTTCGGAGTCTCCTGTGATTTTGCCGCCATCAGTGAGATACTGTTTTGTGGAATGCTAATGTGGACAAATATTTGCTGAGTGGTTGTGAGAAATTATGATTTGTTTTAAGCATGTACATATTATTTATTTATTATGAAATAAATTGATATAAAAAGAAAATCTTATTTTTGTCAGGATATCAAAGTCATAAAAAAGGTTTATTATTGGTGGTGTATGTACGTTTTTGTTATGAAGATGAAAGCGATGCCATTTGTTTGAAATCATTTAACTTTAATTAAACGTAATGGGATAAAGAAATGAAATTATATTCATATTTAAAAGAAACTACCTGTACCTATATTATCAGATGAAGCATTCAGTACTTGTACAGTAGATGTGACATCGAATTGTTACGTTGTTTTACACTGTCGATAGCGGAGTGTTTCTCCGTACAATACCGTATAATACAGTTATCAATTCTACAACCAGTGGCAAGAGGATATCGATATTCAATTCAATTAATCATTTCATTGACACCAAATCTAAACATTACATTAGCCAACTATTTGAATTAGATTTAAAAATGAGAAAATTCTGTAATCTTGCCTTGACATCCAGAAGGGGAAACAGAGATGTTTCAAAGCCGGAAATGAACTAGTATAATTTCAAAGCCGGAAATGAACTAGTATAATTCTAGATCATCAGAAGGATATGATATTCAAAGTAAAATGATGACTCTTTTGTAATGGGGCACATCGTTTAATTCTACCTATAAGTAAAGGTCCGCTTCGGAGCTCATGGATGCGCATTACATGTAGGTTTATTAGCGGAAAGTAGGACATTTTAAAAGAAGGTTACTACAACCTACAGGCAAAACTTAAGAAGGTTACTACAACCTACAGGCAAAACTTAATAAGGAGTCTTTTGATACTGATTGACACAAGTTATAAACATTAATCTCTATTTGATAAAAATGTTGGGTTCCCGTATCAGGATCTTGGCAAAATCAGCAGTGTCAACACGTCAGAAGAATCGCTGCCGTCAATGTACAACAATAATAAAAAACAACCCAACCCACCCACCCCCAAAAAAGAATCACTGGCGTCAATGTACAACAATAACAAAAACCCAACAACAACAAACCAATAAAGAATCACTGCCGTCAATGTACAACAATAACAAACAACCAACAACAACAAACCAAAAAAGAATCACTGCCGTCAATGTAACAATAACAAAAAACCAAAAACAAACCCAAAAAGAATCACTGCCGTCAATGTACAACAATAATCAAAAACAAACCCACAAAGAATCACTGCCGTCAATGTACAACAATAACAAAAATCCAAACACATTATCTTATTTTCACATTCCCCAATTTGGTAATGTAATTTACAAATACATGTACGGAATCCGTTAGATCATAATGTCTGCCAAAATATACATTCATATAAAATACGTCGTCGATAGCTTTGAATACGGTTGATTTTATTCACTGACAGTATATGTATAAACTTATACCGGTAACATGTAATTATTGGTTATATAAAAGTGACGATAAAACGAAGCGTTGTCCTGATATTTGATCATAGACACGCGGTAGTGCCAAACTTGCCCCGATCGTCGGAATTGTGTTGAGGTGTTTGATAAAACTAGAAAGTGTACAGTGGATATATTTGTTTCCATAAATTCCTGAATTAATGCTTTCTTCGGTAACCATGTGCTTTCTTGCGAAATATATTCATGAATTGAGATATTATGCAAAAGCGAACCTCAACCATCTCTATTGCCGCTTCGGTAGCCTGCACTCCGCATGTTGAGGGTTTACTAAGAGTTTCAGGTGACAAGAAATGTTTGTGAAACACATATGCCCCTGTGGTGCAAAATTGAAAAAGTTATACACGTGTATCATTTAATTCATAGTAGTGCAAAAACAATTCAAGATATCGAATGGACAATATATATATCCCTATGTCCAGAGTGGATTGACCTTTGACCATGTGACCTAAAAGTAAATAGGGTCATCTACTCCTTAGGATGCACCAGTGTACATGTACTAAGTTTGGTGTCAATCAAGCAAATGATTTTTAAGATTTAGGGGGCTATAGATTTCTATGTCCAGTTTGAGCCTTGACCATGTGAACTCAAAATTAATAGCGGTCATCTACTCCTGAAGATGTACCAGTGTTTTAAGTTTAATGTCTGTCAAGCAAAGAGTTCTCAATATATTGAGCGGGCAATATTTTCCTATGTCCAGGCTGACATCTCGTTCGTCATGAAGTTGGGTTGTTTTTGCCATTAACGTTTAGGTGCAGTAAAACATCCAAATATGAAGTGGAAGACACTGTTGTGTCCTCTATATTTTGAGTTAACGTGGATATCTGGAATCGACAAATGAATGAAAATGAATATTATTAGGCACAGCAAGATTTTTTTCTTTTCATAGAGAGGTTTCTGAATAAATTCTGCTTCATAAGAATACGCGAAAACAGGTTGGCTAATAAAGGAGCACAATTTGTGCTCATGTGTATTCCAACATACTATTGAAAGACCTGGTCTCCAAAGACTGCATGGAGAATATCAAGTCCAAAACTACATCTTTTTAATATCAGCTTCAGAGTACTTGTGCGTAGAATCAGTCTGGAATGATTTTTAACAATGTAACTTTTTGGATGACTGATCAGAAGATACGATTATTTCTGATTTCCATTGTGATTGAAAAAAAGGTGTGTACACTTGTAATATTGCAACATAGGTTAAACACACGATTAACATGTGTTGCCATTTTATCTGCGTATGAATATTAAGTGTGTTTTAAATCAGAAACGCAATTTTGTCGAATTTCGTTCTTTGAAAGGTAACTGAGTATCAGTTAGATAACGTGGAATTCAAATGGTTGTTTGATGCATTAGTAATGAGTCTTACGAAGCAAAGACCGTGTTACACGCTTTTTTCAGCTGGAACCAGTACAGATTCCTTACGTTACCTATCCCATTCTTTCAGCACTTCTAGTTTACTAAACAAAGAAGAATAGATGGTACACACTTTGCTTTTACTTGTCTAATACTATATTTCGATTTGTTTGGGATCCGGGTTAGAATAGGTACTCAGTACCCCTTGCTTGTCGTAGAAGGCGACTAAATGGGGCGGTCCTTCGGATGAGACCGAAAAACCCGAGGTCCCGTGTCACAGCAGGTGTGGTACGATAAAGATCCTTCCCTGCCGGTGAAGGGCTGCAAAATTTAGGCCTATGCTCGGCGCTTATGGCCTTTGAGCAGGGAGGGATCTTTATCGTACCACTCATCATCAAAGGCCATAAGCGCCGAGCATAGGCCTAAATTTTGCAGCCCTTCACCGGCAGTGATGACGTCTCCATATGAGTGAAATATTCTCGAGAGGGACGTTAAACAATATTCAATCAATCTTTACCCATTCTGAAAAAGTTTCACGGCCTTTCCGTTCGATTTCGAGATTGAGAATGTAAATGTTAATGTACATGTATCTGCTTTAGCAAGCAGATTTATGTAATGAGATCAAATTGACCGATTCGACTTTAAAACCTATATTATACTTGTGTATGTTGTACATGCTTCAATGAATACCATATACACGACGTGTGTTTGCTGTAAATGTATGAGTGATTGGTTGATTGGATATTGTTTAACGTCCCTCTCCAGAATATTTCACTCATATGGAGACGTCACCACTGCTGGTGAAGGGCTGCAAAATTTGGGCCAATGTTTGTCACCTACGAGCACATTAATTACTAGAACTGGCCAAAGCTGAAAGTAAATTTCCAGACATGAATTATGAAAGACTGCCCCGAAATTCGTTGAAGGCGTCAGTCCAAATATTCAGCCGAGCCGAATCTCAACCGAGATTAGCAATGGGGTACTGAGGACCTATTCTAACCCGGATCCCCACGGGATAAATGTATGGGTGTATTAATATATTTTTATTTCATTTACATAAATCATAACGTTTGAAAATAAAATCATCCAGAATGAGGAAGAGAAGAGAACATCTTAATTCATAAATGATTGGACTCCCTCGGACAAGGAAGTTCCTCATTTGAGTGTGTTCTGATTGGAGGTTATAAAACTATTCAGAATGCATACTTCCCTACCCTTTTCAAGTAATCCATTTCATCTGCTAGTTTTTTCATATATATCAATCAAAAGGAAAAAGGTCTGGATTATAAAGAAAACAAAGACATAGTTGTTATTAAACTTTGAAACCAGTGTTAGTTGTAATTTGATGTTTTGCTGTATTGTACGCTGGAAAGGAAATTAGAAACAGTGAAATAATTAAACTCTTTGTTTCAAAATATATTCTTTTTTTAAAATCCGCCTTGAGGTTGTAAAATGATCGGAAATCGTACTCCGTTCTCAAACCCATAATCTGTGCTCCGAAGTCATACCTATACTCGAAAAGTTTACATATTGAGTATGGTTTTGAGCACTGCGTATGAGTTTGAGTACGAGGTATGTATTCAAAACGTTTTCTAACCTCCAGGCCTGATCTATCTTTATCATACAAAAACACTAAAGAAAAAAGGGAGAAAATACTGCTTATTATCATGCATGGAATGTTCCTAATAAATTTCCAGTTTTAACAAATCCCACTTGTATCACATTTGAAGGAGAGAGTATAAAGTAAAAGTTTTACATGTTTATTTGCTGAAAAATATTCCTTCATCGGAGTTCATTAATTTGATAGAAGAATGGGACATGCGAATTTGATGCCATTATTATGGCGAAATCTGAAAGATGTTAATGCTGACACTTGTGGTATGAGCGGTCACTATGCTAAACGTCAATCGAACACGGGACTCTCCGAAGGCAGTGTTCTAACGATGTTTGTGATGAGTAATGTACTCAAATGATGAGAATGCGAAAAAGTACCAAAAATAGTTTGCTATATAATCATTTCAAAATCAGATCGCAAGTTGTGTACCATACAAAATCTAAAACTTAAATCTTAGATATCTTGATATTTTTAATATCAAGGATTGGGTTCCGATCGACAAAAGTGATATCTAGAAATGGATTTAAACATTCTTTATAATCTCATAAATCAGTCATTTCCGAGTGAAAATGACCAGAAAATGGTATGAAAATTATATATTCTCAACACCGATAACTTTTCTGAAATGACGTCACAATATTGGCGCTTTTTGCATTTTCCTTCAAAATTGCCAAAAATACCACGTGTCAATGAATGTTGCAAATTGCGATTTTTGATAATTTCAAAGACGACAGGGAATCCTTGTTTTGTGCCGTCATACATCGTGCATTTATCATTCATTGCTGAAATTTTTAGATACATTTAATTCCAGAGGCAATAACCAGTAGAACAAATCGTGTGTATATATATATATATATATATATAAATTATTATCCAACCATGACTAAGTACACGTGATCCACATTTGATTACTACACTTGGCGCTTTCGCCGTGTAGTTCGGCTCTTCAGAGTGTAACATTTTTTACAAAAAGAGTACAATGTACTTGTTATGACATTGTAGTTAAACTGTTGTTTAAACTGATTTGTGCTTTATATTAAATATTTCTTCACCATATTATGTTAAGTTCATTTAAAAGTTAATTGCTATTTCTGTGATTTATATGAAATATTTCAAATGGAATGTGTATCATGTATGATCCTCTTAAAATGTACGTTAAATAACTGTATCCCATTTCCATTCTCAATGACCGTGTAGCGTGTGACAGCGTGGCGAGAATACCATCGTCATCGAAAGCAAGTTTTATGACTTGCCTAAATGGTCGAGCGGTCTAGCACGCTGGTTATATGCTGCTAGGAAATTAGGTTCCGCAGGTTCTGAGGTCAACCCCGGATAGGGGCGGAAGTCAGGGCCGTAAATTAACCTTCAATTTGGAGGAGGCAGGAAATTAGGCGGGGGTCTGGGGGCCGCCCAGGCCCCCAGACGCTGAGCACATTTTGTGCACACTGAACACGTTTCGTGCAAAATCCTTGATTCTAGGGCCTTCTAAGATGTTACTTGACTAACTCATTCTAAAAGAAAGATTTGGAATGCTTTTTAAGGGAGGTATCATGTTCTTAGTTATTGGAAACAACATAAATTCTAATGAACTTTAAATTTTAATTTTTTTTGGCTCAAAAGTTGGAGGAGGCAGCTGCCTCCTCCGCCTCCATGTAATTTACGGCCCTGGCAGTCCTAAAATAATCTAAATATATATCGTCAAAATTAAACGTATATCGTATATAATTCACCCCAAAAAGTGACTTTATCTACAATTTATTGGAATCAAAACATATATCTAGCCTTACTTACAAATATTTATATTGATTATTTAAAAAAAAAAAACCAACAAAAAAAAAAAAAAACCCAACTATTACTTAAACTTTAGCTATGATTATCTTTTTTCATGGTAATTTTGCTTTATATTCCCAAAAAGTTTTAATTTCACATGTCAAACACAATATTTTTGTTCATCCTCCGCCATGTTGAACACTTGATGCTCCCGCTAGAATCAGGAGTAAACTTTGCCAACCCGTGTTTAACACTAGTGTTATGAAATACACGTTTTATTTACAACTCGCGTAACTCGCGTTGTTTAGTCAAACGTGCACAGTAAGTTTCAAGATTTCCAGTCATTGAGAAGTACAGCGTTGCCCAAGTCATTGAGAAGTACAGCGTTGCCCAAGTCATTGAGAAGTACAGCGTTGCCCAAGTCATTGAGAAGTACAGCGTTGCCCAAGTCATTGAGAAGTACAGCGTTGCCCAAGTCATTGAGAAGTACAGCGTTGCCCAAGTCATTGAGAGCGTTACCCAAGTCATTGAGAAGTACAGCGTTGCCCAAGTCATTGAGAAGTACAGCGTTGCCCAAGTCATTGAGAAGTACAGCGTTGCCCAAGTCATTGAGAAGTACAGCGTTGCCCAAGTCGTTAAAATGGGTGCAGTCGTACCTAATCAGCCTTTTCTCAGCAAATGTAATAGTTAAATGTCTAATGACTACCCCCCCTCCTCCATTTTAAGAAAATATTGACCTTACGGTTGATGTCTGCGCATAGCATCAACTTTAGAAGCACTTTTGGCATTGTGACAATACAAATGTAGCAGCATGTCTGACCAAATGTTGGTCATATCTGGGACCGGTAATTGCAACGCAGGAGAAAACTTTTAATTCGATCAAATAACTCCAACCTAGATAGAATCCCCAGATGATCGGCTCCCAAGTGTACTATCAAATACTGAGGTGCAGGGTTAGCCCCTAATTTACATAAAACAAGTTGTCGAACTGTTCCCATTTCATGCCTCTGACTCCAAACAAAAATACCCGGATGTTCTTATATTGGAGCATAAGATGCATCCCTCCAGAACGACTGTTAATGACGGATCCTATTATCCAGACTACAGTTGGCTTTCCTGCAAAACTGGTATAATTTGTTAGTATGATGCATAAACGACATGACACACCTACATCATGCAGGCATGTAAAATCAAAGTGCATAATATCAAGACAATCTAATGTAAGAAGTGTAAGCACCTGACTGCCTTTTAACCCATTATTTGATTACTACATCTGGGGTAGCCTCTGTTGCTGTCCCAATTCGAAATGAGTGTGTCCTAAACTGCCCATTGTTTATGTTACAGAATTTTAAGGTTTTGGTCAAAATAGATGTAAACTGATAACGCATATGGGGATTGCCATCGAAGTGAACTAATAATTCGCTGAAATATTGTTATTTACCGATGAGAATTTAGACAATGAAACGACCGAACAAACTGGACCTCCCCGTTTCTTGTAAAAATAAGGTTGTGGACTGGCCCAATTGATCTGTTTTGTACTGTCGATTCATTAATACTTGTAAGTTGTAAAGGAAGACTTGGTGCCATGTTAACATACATAACCCACAACTCATGATTAATAATCCCCCAGGGTGAAGCAGGGGACACTCCTTCTTGAGGCGGTATTGTTCGTCGTAACTAACTCTGCTGGCAGCTAATCGTATGCTGTACAATGTATCTTAGCATCTCTTGGGTTTCTAGAAATTTCGCCGGATATATCGACATGTAAATTGGAAAACGATGAATGCTGTAGTCCAAGCTTGTGTGTTACATGTGGGCTTTAGATGGTGTTTCTCAATAACGAGTTGGCCATTTTTTACCACTATTTCGCCTGTGCTATTGGCATCGGTACGTATACACCAAGCCTGTTTTAACAGTCATGCAAGGTCGATATAACTTTTCTCGCGAATGAAGACTAGGGTAAGTGGATGCCTGTAGGATAACAAATGCTTATTTCGACTGGTGGGCGACTAATTTGCACCTGCTCCTCTAGAGCGAGACCCCCAACACATGATTTACTCATCTCAAAACCTACGTCCCGCTGATTTCTGACATTAAAACTAGTATCTGTAATGAGGGGGTACAACCCCACCCCCACCCCACCCTATCAAAGTCTATTCTCGTACCTGTCCTCAGTTTGGTTTCAGCCTCGACCTGGGCATTTCCAGGTGCGTTGTCGTCCGCCTCTACAAAAGGGGATGGGTGTAGACTCGATCAACGACTGAGACTCTTTAACCATAAGGTGACCACGAGTCGTCGGTTCACTTACCCGGTCCTGTGCTTATCTTCCCAGTCAGAGCACGCTGAGTGCGGGGACCGACTGGCTGCTTACCATCTCTGCCCGATTCCTAATATTACCGTACCTCCGCCTTTTTGGTCCGTTTTTGGGCGGCATGCAGGCGCTTAGCCAGGCATACGTTTGTACGCACAAACGTCCACATCATTTTTGCCACACACCCCCACCCCCCAAAAGGGAGAGAGAGAGGGGGGGGTTTATAAATATTAAAAGGTAGTGAAGGGTAATATTTATGACAATTATATTTGTCCTCTCCAGAATTGTAAAAGTTATTAATGCATTCAGTTTATATCCACTCCTATAGTTTTATAAAGTGTACGAAAAATGCGTTCAGGAGGGTCGAATATTCACATCGAAATCGTCTAAAATTTACCAGCTTCCGGGGGCTTCGCCCCCTGCCCCCACTAGGGCTTTGCCCTGGACCCATTGGGGGCCTTAAGGCGGCCCCCAACCCCCCCCGCACAAGCATTTAAAATTTACAATCCAAAATCAGGTTCATTCTAGGCTTGAATCGGTCATGCAATGCGCTTAGTATTCATGGTTCTAAAAACGCTAAAGATTAACAAGGCTACAAGAGTTACCGCGCCTATCCAGTAATATACACTGAAAATGCCACGACACTCTTGATTATATTCGACGTAACCCGCGTCAAGACATATCTATTACAAATTTCTTTTCTGGCCTTGTATATTTTTAGATCCGACAAATTTTCGTGCTCTTATATATCTATCTATCTATCTATCTATCTATCTATCTATCTATCTATCTATCTATATCTATATATATATATATATATATATATATATAAATATAATTCAATAAAAAAGCAGGAAAATATACAGTTCCAAAATATATTTAAATCACTAGCGCTTTCTGGATTTTAACATCCATCCTCAGGTGAATACAAATTAAAAATTAATAATAAAAGCGCTAGTGATTTAAATATATTTTGGAACTGTTTATATTTTCCTGCTTTTTTATTGAATTATTTTGACTGTGTGATATCAACTCTTTCTTTTTGGATTATATATATATATATATATATATATATATATATATATATATATACTATCTAGTATGTTTCTGTGTAACATGTACTCTGTAATTTTTCTCCTGACGAGTGAGGGGAAATTATCCCCTTATGAAACAGCCTGTAGAGAAATAAATGATATGTGATTTGAACTCCATCTGATCATCAATTTATATATATATATATATATATATATATATATATATATATATATATATCTGTGTGTGTGTGTGTGTGTGTGTGTGTGTGTGTGTGTGTAACACTTATACGGTACCAGTTTTGATGCACCAGATGCGCATTTCGACAAATCATGCTCAACCGAAACTTTTGGAATCCGAAACAACAATAAACTTTAAGAGCTATTTCAGGGAAAAACAGAGTGCCAAAAGTGGAGTCAAATTCGTCTAAGGTTAAGAGCTATGCATGAGGGAGATATTCCTTAATTTTGAAATGAATTTCTAAATCTTATCACAGCAATTAAATACACATCCGTATTTTCAAGCTAGTAACGAAGTACTTAGCTGCTGGGCTGTAGAGACCCTTGGGGACTAACAGTCCACCAGCAGAGGCCTCGATCCAGGGGTTCTAATGTAAAACTTATACGGTACCAATTTTGATGCACCAGATGCGCATTTCGACAAATACTGTCTCTTCAGTGATGCTCAACCGACATTTTTGAAATCCGAAATAACAACAAACTTATAAGAGCTATTTTAGGGGGGAAAAGAGTGCCAAAACGTGGAGTCAAATTCGTCTAAGGATAAGAGCTATGCATGAGGGAGATAAATGAATTTCTAAATTTTATCACGGCAACTAAATATACTTCCGTATTTTCAAGCTAGTAACGAAGTATATATATATATATATATATATATATATATATATATATATATATATAAAGCACTAAATAATCACAACTAGGTACTGAAAATTTTCGCCCCATTATATATTATATATATATTAATTAATTGATTATCACATGTATCGTTTAGATCCTAGGGGTAAACGTAAGGTTGGGTGTTATAATTGTTTGTTTGTGCTTTATATATATATATATATATATATAATATATATATATATATATATATATATATATATATATATATATATCGAGATGTGTGCAGATATTAGAGAGCACTTTTGTATATAGCATGTAGATTTGTATTTCAATAGAGTTTACATCAGCGGAAGTGGAAAACCGTTTGTAACATTAAAAAACAAATTAAAACTCTGCAGAAACAGGTCTCTCGACATGTGCTTGTTAGTAAACGGTTTTCTCAAACTTAAGTTTCTATTTTTTAATTTATGTAAAAAAAATTCAAGAGACACTAGGCAAGTTTGGTGTCTCTTGAAAATTATGTTTAACAAACAAAAACAAACAAAAAACAAAAACAAAAACCCAACAAAAAACCACGTTATAAAAAAAAACCACCCCATGAAATCTAGTTTGAGAAAAACTGGCTATTCAACCTCGCATTGGTTATAGAACCTGATTTACTTGTTGAAATATGAGCGAGAGGAGAGATACAACTAGAAATATCCACAGGTCATGAGGTCATGCGGGAATTTTTCCTATCCCTGGTGAAGAAGCTAAAGAACCAAGGATGACGTGTGTAATGCAAGAATCGGACGTTGTGCATGTTTAAATGACCTTTGTTTTCGCAAAACTTAAACCACTGAAGAAATTCCGAGCCAAAAAATGTAATTTAAGATATGAACACTATCTAAAAACTCGATGAAAATTGAGTAATGGCTATTGGAACACAATTTACCTTCTTCTGCCGTCCGTACCAACTATTGATTTAAGATCATATTTATTTTTATTTTTGACACGTCCCTTTTAATGAGGATAATTTTGCATGT
This sequence comes from Ostrea edulis, assembly GCF_947568905.1. Lineage (NCBI taxonomy): Eukaryota > Metazoa > Mollusca > Bivalvia > Ostreida > Ostreidae > Ostrea > Ostrea edulis. The sequence goes on along the minus strand of NC_079165.1, from coordinate 25,233,201 downwards.
CCTCTGCTGACTTCGCATGGAGATTTTGAGAAGATAATTACAATAAATCGTGGTAAAAATAAAGTCGTAAAATCTTCCAATGTTTTGTTTTAATCGGTTTTAATCCAAACATTTAGAGATTGTATTCTTGATAAAAGTAGAACATTTCCGGTCCACTGTATCTTGTAGATTTATCATTCCTTTAGCTTGGACCGTGTCTGTACATAGAGTAAACAAATTTAGCGTACTTTCACTGTCAATTTTAGATAACATCTTTTAGCGGGATTCGTTAACTTTTTGTGATTTATTTCGAGGTGAATGTCTTTGTAGATCATTTGATTTAGATATATTGATATCTTATCGATAGGTCACAAGGTTTCATTTAATTTTATGTACATATACATCTGAGAGTAGAAAGGTCATTATTTTGTTATGAAGTATTCTTAACAATTGTGCAGATCAAGGAAAGTGTGTGTGGGGGGTTGGGGGTTGAATTTGAACAGTATTTAGTACATCATTCATGTATAGATAGAATGTGTATTAAACCACATCAATATACATGTAATATCTTAATTCCTTAATTGTTGTTAAAATAAACCTTTCGCAAACATGATATAAATTTTATAATGCACTTTATTAGCAATCTGCTATAGCATCCGGGAGTTCTGTAGATGAGAAACAACTCTGCCTTCATAAGCACACGTTTTGCTTTTTAAAAACGCAATCAAATAAAACAAACCGTAATATACTTGTATGTCATAACTTTTATATTTACAATGGTTTTTTTCTGCAAATTGTTACGATAAACGTTTCCTCGTGGTTGTAAACAACGTGCGTAAGAATACAGATAAATATATTCCGACAGAAATGAAAGTAAAATGTAAATATAAGAAAATGAACATTTTTGAAATTACACGAGGGTATTCATGAATACAACGCTTCACGTCTGCATACTTACATTAAGCATGTTAGCGTTTTATGAAAAGAATACCGGCGTAAAGCGCTGCAGTTCGTAGCCTCATGTACTTTTAAAACTGATTGATTGTATATTGTTTAACGGCCCCCTCGAGAATCTTTCACTCGTATGAAAACGTCACTATTGCCGGTGAAGGGCTGCTAAATTTAGGCCTATGTTCGGCACTTACGGTCTTTGAGCAGGGGGGGGGGGTATTTCATGTGCCACACCTGATATGATACGGAGCTTCGGTTTTTGCGTTCTCATCCGAAGGACCGCCCCATTTAGTCGCCTTTTACGACAAGCAAGGGGGTACTGAGGACCAATTCTAACCCGGATCCTCACAGAATTTCAAAACTGAATTTCTTAAACAAACTCATCATAGGTTTTATGACGCAATCAATTATTTCTCTTAATGCATGCGGGTCCAGTTAGCATTGCGTAAACGATTTCTCAAATCTGATAGACGTGTGTATTCAAAACCTGTACTAGCACTAGCAGGTATAGTTAATTAAGTGAACCTAGATAAAACCTGTTCTAACGTTTATAGTTAAGTGAACCTGAATAAAACCTGATCTAACAGGTATAGTTATGTGAACTTAGATAAAACCAGATCTAACAGGTATAGTTAAGTGAACCTTAATAAAACCTGATCTAACGGGTATAGTTAGGTATAGTTAAGTGAACCTGAATAAAACCTGATCTAACGTTTATAGTTAAGTGAACCTTAATAAAACTTGATCTAACGTTTATAGTTAAGTGAACCTTAATAAAACCTGATCTAACGTTTATAGTTAAGTGAACCTAGATAAAACCTGATCTAACAGGTATAGTTAAGTGAACCTTAATAAAACCTGATCTAACGGGTATATTTAGGTATAGTTAGGTAAACCCGAATAAAACCTGATCTAACGTTTATAGTTAAGTGAACCTTAATAAAACCTTATCTAACGTTTATAGTTAAGTGAATCTAGATAAAACCTGATCTAACAGGTATAGTTAAGTAAACCTGAATAAAACCTGTTCTAACTGGTATAGTTTATAAAACCTGTTCTAACGTTTATAGTTAAGTGAACCTTAATAAAACCTGATCTAACGTTTATAGTTAAGTGAACCTAGACAAAACCTGATCTAACAGGTATAGTTAAGTGAACCTTAATAAAACCTGATCTAACGGGTATATTTAGGTATAGTTAAGTAAACCCGAATAAAACCTGATCTAACGTTTATAGTTAAGTGAACCTTAATAAAACCTGATCTAACTGGTATAGTTAAGTGAACCTAGATAAAACCTGATCTAACAGGTATAGTTAACCTGATCTAACGTTTATAGTTAAATGAACCGAGATAAAACCTGATCTAACGTTTATAGTTAAGTGAACCTTAATAAAACCTGATCTAACGTTTATAGTTAAGTGAACCTAGATAAAAGCTGATCTAACAGGTATAGTTAAGTGAACCTAGATAAAACCTGATCTAACGGGTATAGTTTAAAAGTGAACCTAGATAAAACCTGTTCTAACAGGTATAGTTAAGTGAACCGAGATAAAACCTGATCTAACGTTTATAGTTAAGTGAACCTTAATAAAACCTGATCTAACGTTTATAGTTAAGTGAACCTGAATAAAACCTGATCTAACGTTTATAGATAATTGAACCTAAATAAAACCTGATGTAACGTTTATAGTTAGGCTAGGTGAACCTGAATAAAACCTGATCTAACGTTTATAGTTAAGTGAACCTGAATAAAACCTGATCTAACGTTTATAGTTAAGTGAACCTAGATAAAACCTGATCTAGCGGGTATAGTTAAGTGAACCTGAATAAAACCTGATCTAACGTTTATAGTTAAGTGAACCTAAATGAAAGCTGATCTAACAGGTATAGTTATGTGAACCTTAATCAAACCTGTTCTACCTGGTATAGTTAAGTGAACCGAGATAAATCCTGATCTAACGGGTATAGTTATGTGAACCTGAATAAAACCTGATCTAACAGGTATAGTTAAGTAAACCTGAATAAAACCTGATCTAACGTTTATAATTAAGCGAACCTCAATAAAACCTGATCTAACGTTTATAGTTAAGTGAACCTTAATAAAACCTTATCTAACGTTTATTGTTAAGTGAACTTGAATAACACCTGATCTAACGTTTATAGTTAAGTGAACCTTAATAAAACCTGATCTAACAGGTATAGTTATGTGAACCTAGATAAAACCTGATCTAACAGGTATAGTTAAGTGAACCGTAATAAAACCTGATCTAACAGGTATAGTTAAGTGAACCTTAATAAAACCTGATCTAACGTTTATAGTTAAGTGAACCTTAATAAAACCTGATCTAACATTTATAGTTAAGTGAACCTTAATAAAACCTGATCTAACGTTTATAGTTAAGTGAACCTGAATAAAACCTGATCTAACGTTTATAGTTAAGTGAACCTAGATAAAACCTGATCGAGCGGGTATAGTTAAGTGAACCTGAATAAAACCTGATCTAACGTTTATAGTTAAGTGAACCTAAATGAAAGCTGATCTAACAGGTATAGTTATGTGAACCTTAATCAAACCTGTTCTACCTGGTATAGTTAAGTGAACCGAGATAAATCCTGATCTAACGGGTATAGTTATGTGAACCTGAATAAAACCTGATCTAACAGGTATAGTTAAGTAAACCTGAATAAAACCTGATCTAACGTTTATAATTAAGCGAACCTCAATAAAACCTGATCTAACGTTTATAGTTAAGTGAACCTTAATAAAACCTTATCTAACGTTTATTGTTAAGTGAACTTGAATAACACCTGATCTAACGTTTATAGTTAAGTGAACCTTAATAAAACCTGATCTAACAGGTATAGTTATGTGAACCTAGATAAAACCTGATCTAACAGGTATAGTTAAGTGAACCGTAATAAAACCTGATCTAACAGGTATAGTTAAGTGAACCTTAATAAAACCTGATCTAACGTTTATAGTTAAGTGAACCTTAATAAAACCTGATCTAACATTTATAGTTAAGTGAACCTTAATAAAACCTGATCTAACGTTTATAGTTAAGTGAACCTGAATAAAACCTGATCTAACGTTTATAGTTAAGTGAACCTAGATAAAACCTGATCGAGCGGGTATAGTTAAGTGAACCTGAATAAAACCTGATCTAACGTTTATAGTTAAGTGAACCTAAATGAAAGCTGATCTAACAGGTATAGTTATGTGAACCTTAATAAAACCTGTTCTACCTGGTATAGTTAAGTGAACCGAGATAAAACCTGATCTAACGGGTATAGTTATGTGAACCTGAATAAAACCTGATCTAACAGGTATAGTTAAGTAAACCTGAATAAAACCTGATCTAACGTTTATAATTAAGTGAACCTCAATAAAACCTGATCTAACGTTTATAGTTAAGTGAACCTTAATAAAACCTTATCTAACGTTTATTGTTAAGTGAACCTGAATAAAACCTGATCTAACGTTTATAGTTAAATGAACCTTAATAAAACCTGATCTAACGTTTATAGTTAAGTGAACCTTAATAAAACCTGATCTAACAGGTATAGTTATGTGAACCTAGATAAAACCTGATCTAACAGGTATAGTGAAGTGAACCTGAATAAAACCTGATCTAACGTTTATAGTTAAGTGAACCTAGATAAAACCTGATCTAACGGGTATAGTTAGGTATAGTTAAGTGAACCTTAATAAAACCTGATCTAACGTTTATAGTTAAGTGAACCTTAATAAAACCTTATCTAACGTTTATTGTTAAGTGAACTTAAATAACACCTGATCTAACGTTTATAGTTTAGTGAACCTTAATAAAACCTGATGTAACGTTTATAGTTAAGTGAACCTGAATAAAACCTGATGTAACGTTTATAGTTAAGTGAACCTAGATAAAACCTGTTCTAACAGGTATAGTTATGTGAACCTGAATAAAACCTGTTCTAACGTTTATAGTTAAATGAACCTTAATAAAACCTGATCTAACAGGTATAGTTAAGTGAACATTAATAAAACCTGATCTAACTGGTATAGTTAAGTGAACCTTAATAAAACCTGTTCTAACGTTTATAGTTAAGTGAACCTTAATAAAACCTGATCTAACAGGTATAGTTAAGTGAACCTTAATAAAACCTGATCTAACGTTTATAGTTATGTGAACCTTAATAAAACCTGATGTAACGTTTATAGTTAAGTGAACCTGAATAAAACCTGATGTAACGTTTATAGTTAAGTGAACCTGAATAAAACCTGATGTAACGTTTATAGTTAAGTGAACCTGAATAAAACCTGATGTAACGTTTATAGTTAAGTGAACCTGAATAAAACCTGATCTAACGTTTATAGTTAAGTGAACCTTAATAAAACCTGATCTAACGTTTATAGTTAAGTGAACCGAGATAAAACCTGTTCTAACGTTTATAGTTAAGTGAACCTAGATAAAACTTGATCTAACGGGTATAGTTAAGTGAACCTGAATAAAATCTGATCTAACAGGTATAGTTAAGTGAACCTGAATAAAACCTGATCTAACGTTTATAGTTAAGTGAACCTAAATGAAACCTGATCTAACAGGTATAGTTATGTGAACCTGAATAAAACCTGTTCTAACTGGTATAGTTAAGTGAACCGAGATAAAACCTGATCTAACAGGTATAGTTAAGTAAACCTGAATAAAACCTAATCTAACGTTTATAGTTAAGTGAACCTTAATAAAACCTTATCTAACGTTTATTGTTAAGTGAACTTGAATAACACCTGATCTAACGTTTATAGTTAAGTGAACCTTAATAAAACCTGATGTAACGTTTATAGTTAAGTGAACCTGAATAAAACCTGATGTAACGTTTATAGTTAAGTGAACCTAGATAAAACCTGATCTAACGGGTATAGTTAAGTGAACCTGAATAAAATCTGATCTAACAGGTATAGTTAAGTGAACCTGAATAAAACCTGATCTAACGTTTATAGTTAAGTGAACCTAAATGAAACCTGATCTAACAGGTATAGTAATGTGAACCTGAATAAAACCTGTTCTAACTGGTATAGTTAAGTGAACCGAGATAAAACCTGATCTAACAGGTATAGTTAAGTAAACCTGAATAAAACCTAATCTAACGTTTATAGTTAAGTGAACCTTAATAAAACCTTATCTAACGTTTATAGTTAAGTGAACCTGAATAAAACCTGATGTAACGTTTATAGTTAAGTGAACCTAGATAAAACCTGTTCTAACAGGTATAGTTATGTGAACCTGAATAAAACCTGATGTAACGTTTATAGTTAAGTGAACCTAGATAAAACCTGTTCTAACGTTTATAGCTATGTGAACCTGAATAAAACCTGATCTAACAGGTATAGTTAAATGAACCTTAATAAAACCTGATCTAACGTCTATAGTTAAGTGAACCTTAATAAAACCTGATTTATCAGGTATAGTTAAGTGAACATTAATAAAACCTTATCTAACGTTTATAGTTAAGTGAACCTTAATAAAACCTGATTTATCAGGTATAGTTAAGTGAACGTTAATAAAACCTTATCTAACGTTTATAGTTAAGTGAACCTTAATAAAACCTGATCTAACAGGTATAGTTAAGTGAACCTTAATAAAACCTATTCTAACGTTTATAGTTAAGTGAACCTAGATGAAACCTGATCTAACAGGTATAGTTAAGTGAACCTTAATAACACCTGATCTAACGTTTATAGTTATGTGAACCTGAATAAAACCTAATTTAACGGGTATAGTTATGTGAACCTGAATAAAACCTGATCTAACAGGTATAGTTATGTGAACCTTAATAAAACCTGTTCTAACGTTTATAGTTAAGTGAACCTAGGTGAAACCTGATCTAACAGGTATAGTTATGTGTGAGTATCCGGGTAGTGCAGATGTAGCGCTCTCGCTTCTCACCGCTGCGACTCGAGTTCGATCCCCGTGATCGCCAGTAGCTGTATGTGAGAGGGTATGGCGGTCGTCCGTTCGGACACGTGGGTTTCCTCCGGGTACTCCAGTCTCCTCCCACATAAATGACCCCCTGGAGCAAACATCCGTGCATCAAAGGACCTCAATGGAAGTAAGCTTTTGAGCTTTCATGGATTATCATTGGTATCTATGTATGTATGTATGTATCTATATACCGAATAAACATTTATTTATTAAGTGAACCTAAATAAGAACTGATCTAATAAGTATAGTTAAACAAATAAATCCTGTTATAGCTGCTGGTTATACAAATAAATCCTGTTATAGCTGCTGGTTATACAAATAAATCCTGTTATAGCTGCTGGTTATACAAATAAATCCTGTTATAGCTGCTGGTTATATGAACTTGTTCTAGCAGGTATAGTTATGTGAACCCAAATAAATCCTGTTATAGCTGCTGGTTATATGAACTTGTTCTAGCAGGTATAGTTATGTGAACCTAAATAAAATCAGTCTGTTCTAGCAAATATAGTTAAGTGAACCTAAATAAAACCTTATCTAACAAATATCGTTACATGTACATGTAATGAACCTAAATTTATATGTTTTCTTAGATATTCATATTATGCACCTTATCACAGCCAAATTTAGACTTTAGAGTATCATATTTGCAAACAAAGCACACTTTGTATCATTCCGGGGTAAATCACAAAAAAAAAAAATCGTATAAAATACTTGAGAGCTTGTATCACTCTTTCGATGGTGAAATAATACTTCATAAGAGGGAGGTGTTTTAACGAGCCATTACATAAGACGTTAGTGTAATGAGCTACCTTAATGACATAGGATAAAAAAAATTGTTATAGAATTTTGTAAACCTATTTGTAAATGTTTAAAATATTTCTAAAACCATATCTACCACAAAATATGCCAGTGAAACCATCTTTATTTTTGTAAAGTAATAAATCTTTACTAATGAAAATCTAATGGAAAAGCATGATCTAAAAATTGAAATTCTTCATAAACGTCTTTTCATTGTAACATTCCGTGCATTGACGACCAATTTACATTGTTGTTTGATCAAATAATGGAAAATCCCATATAATTGCAGCAAAATATGACTGGTAAATAATCAAAGGCTGACCTTTTTGCACTTGAGACTTTTTAAAAGAGTTATCCACCCTTTGCTAAAAATAGGAAAAATCTTATTTTAAAAAAAAAAAAAAAATAAATAAAATAAAATAAATAAATAAATGTGTGCAGTAAATAATTTTATTTCATATTTTCATAAAGAGAAACTTTATGTAACTTTTTACCAAGAAATTTGTATGATAATACAATATCTTTTTAAAATATTTTAACAAAACATGCTCTCCCCATCTATGTGAAATTAATTAATCAAGCAGTAATCAGAATCTCGTAGATTCCTATGGTAGATTATTTTTGTTTAATTGTTAAAACTCTTCAAAATGATATCATATTTATTAAAACCGCACCATCTATTTTTCGAAGATATGAAATATGCTCGTTAGACAATGAATACCTGATATAGCGCGGCTTGAAATTCACACACTATCATGCGGCAACATGCCAGTCTGTTGCGAATTCACTGACGGAAACACACTACAACACGTCACTCTTCTATGTACTGCCATTAATTGTTGCTTAAACAAAAGTTTTGGGGGAAATCAAGTATCTTTAATTTTGGGCATAATATTTGCTGACCCAATTCTAACTCGACCCAGAGTATAATTAAGTATTTTTAATCCCGAAATTAATTTTAAAGTAAAATGACTCTTCCTAGAAGCCAACATAAGATATTACATAATTAACAACCATGCATTAATCTTTCTGTATGATACATCTTGATTCACATAAATTGGCTGTAAATCTTATGCCGAAAAAGATAGAAGTTGTGGGCCGCATAGAGTACATGAAAGTACCGCCATTACACGAGATAGACTTTAAAATCGATAATCAAAACATGTGTAGGTCATAAACTTTGAGAAATTTAAAAACAAATCCGCGCCGGGGCGTTTATGGATATGCAAATTTCTATAACGACCAATGAATTGTTTTGTCCCAATCATTTATCAGTGAAAAAATATATAAATACGGCGAAGATTCTTAAACTTTTAAAATTAAGGATACGATTCATTTTACGATGTCTCATCCAGGGGTAAAATTTGCCCTCATGTAAGTTTTTATTTACTTAATTATTATTTCATTCATCTATTTACTCATGTATAATGTCCTATGATATTCGTCTACAGTATTACGCTTTATACCGGGGGGACTTTTTATTGATAGTAACAATGATTTGCGTTTGGTATCTATACACACGTTCATGCGGATTATAAACCCCTTTTTCTCAATTTATCAAAGATATTGTATGTGTTTTCCTCCATCAATCAGATCACTTTTTAGCTCTCACGGAGATGAAAAGTTATTAGTTAGATGAACATTTATTACGAAATTCGCTGTCATTGAGTTGTCTTTCTTTACTGCAGCGATGAGATGTTTTAAAAAATCGCTTGAGGAGTCATCAATATGACTAAATCTATTTGTGTGTTTAGCTATATTATATAAGATAAGCCGATCCCTCACTGCTCTTTAACATGGGAGATAAACATATGAGACAGGTAGATTTCGAGAGAATACTAGTATTTAACATGGGGGAGAGTTATGAGATGTGTCGATCTCGCGAGATTATCTAACATGGGAGATAGTTATATGAGATGGGTCGATCTCGCGAGATTATTTAACCTGGCAGATAGCTATGAAAATTGACTGATTTTTCGAGGCTCACTGAAGTGGTAGAATGACTTGGAAAAAATATGACCTCCCAAGGGTAATAGTTATTTGGAGTAGTTAGGGCTTCCACGCTGTTATTCACATTGCAAATCCCAATAGTATATGTACAGATGACGGCGATTTAATAAATATGCTTGGCGTCACTTTAATGTTTTCTAAGAATCTGGATGTGATGCTCCATAAGAAGATTTTGCGCGAGGGAATTATACAATACGTCAAGCTTTGCGAAAATCATTTGATGTCGCAACACTCTAAACCACTTCTAGTGCATGTCAACAATTTCGTACATTAATGTGTTATAAAATGCATAAAAAGTTGACAGAAGAAAAGTTGAATTTATATAAGTTGTTCTGTAATCTTAGGATATGTTTTTAACGTTTTTCCGTCCACGGAAATCATGCCTAATTAGTTTTAAATTAATAGTAATTATTCTTGTTGAAGGTACGTGCAAATCGGTCCATAGGTATGGAATATTTATGCTCGCATGGCCTAGAATTGGAAAGTTAGTGTTTCAAACGTGTTCTATTAAAAAACGAGGTTGTGATCAGATTAACAAGAACAATGAAAAACTGAATTACAAATGTATTCTAAATAAGTAGTTTTGTGATGTATCAAGCATGCAGGGCCGTAAATTAACCTTCAATTTGGAGGAGGCAGGAAATTAGGCGGGGGTCTGGGGGCCGCCCAGGCCCCCAGACGCTGAGCACATTTTGTGCACACTGAACACGTTTCGTGCAAAATCCTTGATTCTAGGGCCTTCTAAGATGTTACTTGACTAACTCATTCTAAAAGAAAGATTTGGAATGCTTTTTAAGGGAGGTATCATGTTCTTAGTTATTGGAAACAACATAAATTCGAATGAACTTTAAATTTTAATTTTTTTTGGCTCAAAAGTTGGAGGAGGCAGCTGCCTCCTCCGCCTCCATGTAATTTACGGCCCTGGCATGTTTATCGTTATTTCGGATTTCAAACATTTCGGATGAGCTTCACTGAAGAGAATCACTGAAGAGACAGTATTTGTCGAAATGCGCATCTGATGCATCAAAATTGGTACCGTATAAGTTTTACATTATGACCCCTGGATCGAGGCCTCTGCTGGTGGACTGTTAGTCCCCGAGGGTCTCTACAGCCCAATAGCTAAGTACTTCGTTACTAGTTTGAAAATACGGATGTATATTTAATTGCTGTGGTAAAATTTAGAAATTCATTTCAAAATTAAGGATTATCTCCCTCATGCATGCTCTTATCCTTAGACGAATTTGACTCCACTTTCTGGTACACTGTTTCCCCTAATATAGCTCTAGCAAGTTTATCGTTATTTCGGATTTTAAACATTTCGGCTGAGCATCACTGAAGAGACATTATTTGTCGAAATGCGCATCTGGTGCATCAAAATTGGTACCGTATAAGTTTTACATCATACAGAAAATGAGATACTTTTCTTGGTCTAGATAGATTGTTTCATATCGACAACACGTTGGAACTATTCTGTTTGATCAGATTGGGTACTACTTCTATTTTGTAATACTCTACCTGTGGGGCATACGAAGAAGACAACTTCACAATGCAATGATATTAATGGTCGAAATAAGATGTATATTAAAAAGATTAAACATCGGATGATAGGTGCAAGAATACCAAAATGACTTTGATTCGATTTTACTAATTGTAATCAACTGCAATTTCATATCTATAAGAAATAATTTAGTACATATATTACATGGTACATATGTTATGTATTGAATTGCTAAATCATCCCTCTGCCTTCCATTCAAAATTGGTCTAGAGACCTTGGAAAAAAATCCAGCAAATATTGAAACTTTGTAGTAGATTCCATAAGGAAAATGAATAGAATCTCTTGCTTACTACATGTCGATATCACGTGATATTCTAGTATTGATTAAATCTGTAATATTTTTGTTTTGAGAATGTCACTGAATGGTTACGTTCACTAAAATATTTCAGATTCTCTATGCTGTGCAATATGTAGTGACCAATATACGGGTAGTCCACTTTTTGCAGATTTCGTTCATAGAGTTCACCCTCAATTTACGAGCACAACGATTCGTTACTTGGTAAAGGTCAGAATTGAAAGTTCAAGACGTCTAAAAGTGTCACAAATTAATCCATGAATTCATATAGGATGTGGATTTGATATATCTCAGTGAACTCCAAATAAAAAACACCACAGAGTCCTCCACATCTGCTTCGTACTTAGATATCTTATGAACATATATTTTAACGACAAACTAACAATTCAATTTATGACAAACGGGATGATTTCAGCTTTTCCATCGTCTACTTCCGATTTTTTTATGTAGCAATATTCCATTATCATCTGCATATGGTGTTTATGCTTCCCAACTGATTCGATACGCAAGAGCTTGTTTTACGTATGATCAGTTTTTAAAAAATTGAAACAGGCTACTGACAACAGTAGGTTCAACAGGGGCTTCAACAGTCTCGTTTAAATTCAGCATTTCGCAAATTCTACGGTCGTTATAACGATCTAGTTTGTCAATCCAATACAACCTGTCAATGGGTCAAATGCTGTCTATTTCATACTAACTGTTAGGCCGTTCTTTGCACACTGAGTTTGATTACGGTTTGCTCCGTTTGTCTGATCGGAGTATGGGAATAACGGCTGGTGTGACCGGTCAACAGGAGATACTTACTCCTCCTAGGAACCTTATTCCACCTCGGGTCAGGGGTCCGTGTTGCCCAACTCTTACTTTCGTATTACTTTTAAGAGTTATGAGATTGATTACTGTTCGTTATTTTTACCTTTTCATGTAGCCACTACATTGGAAAAGTCATGATTCCACAACATTACATTAATCGTTTCTTTAGAAATACATGTTTTCTTTCAGTCTGTTGATACTTCTGTTCTTGGAGGCTGGAGCCAATGAAAGACCAGCGAAGGACGCGGACAGTTCGTCAGAACGAGGCGATGGGCGGTCTCAAAGTCCTCCGTATAAACCAATCCAGAAACGCGTGATCAGTGGTCCTACTGATAGAATATCGTCATTGCGGCTGCCAAATCCGAATCAGAATGACTTGCTGACCAGACCTGCCACACATAGCTGCAACTGTCCTTACCATAGACCAATCTATCGAAAATTTCGTAATCGCCATCGCCATGGACGCTCTGTCGAAGAGTCAATGGAGGATAGTGAATCATATAGGTAAGAACGTTTTTCAAATAAGCTATGGGTATGTGGATAAATAAGCTATGGGTATGTGGATAAATAAGCTATGGGTATGTGGATAAATAAGCTATGGATATGTGGATAAATAAGCTATGGGTATGTGGATAAATAAGCTATGGGTATGTGGATAAATAAGCTATGGGTATGTAGATAAATAAGCTATGGATATGTGGATAAATAAGCTATGGGTATGTGGATAAATAAGCTATGGGTATGTGGATAAATAAGCTATGGGTATGTGGATAAATAAGCTATGGGTATGTGGATAAATAAGCTATGGGTATGTGGGTAAATAAGCTATGGGTATGTGGATAAATAAGCTGTGGATATGTGGATAAATAAGCTATGGGTATGTGGATAAATAAGCTATGGGTATGTGGATAAATAAGCTATGGATATGTGGATAAATAAGCTATGGGTATGTGGGTAAATAAGCTATGGGTATGTGGATAAATTTTCATCTTGTTGACTTGCGTCCAAACAGAAGAATCAAAGATGGTGTGATGCACATGTTTTAGATTTCCAGTATACAGATTATACAGCTATATAAGGACTTACACAAGCGCGAGAACTTAAAGTGGACCTGGTCATTTTTATCTTTTTCAATTTTAATCAAACCATTCCGAAAACAATCACTGAAATTGAGTCGTTGGGAAATGACACATTCTCTTTAAATTTCGTGGTCTGTTGAATGCGTTATATATAAGCTTTGTAATCGGGGGACCGGATTTCCAAGACATCCCCTTATTCTTTTCCCAATCCGTACATCAAACAACGACTTAATCGCCCTCCTAACATTCCATTAATTAATAAACTAATTTATTTACTCCCACCCACCCATTCAGTTCGCAAAAGGTTTAGTCAACGGAGGTAGTTCGCCATTTCCTTCCTATTTGCTTAAATTAACACAGGTATATCAAGTAGACGAATATATACGTTCAGTTCTCGAATCTACCCTGGTGGGGAACCTCGCCCCTTTGAACCATATACCACTATCATTCAGTATGTTTCTACACATACCACTATCATTCAGTATGTTTCTACACATACCACTATCATTCAGTATGTTTCTACACATACCACTATCATTCAGTATGTTTCTACACATACCACTATCATTCAGTATGTTTCTACACATGCTACTATCATTCAGTATGTTTCTACACATACCACTATCATTCAGTATGTTTCTACACATGTTTCTACACATGCTATCCATTTTGAATAAGTTGTGCTCTTTAAACTTTAATAAAATATAATGAAAACGATACTTTCTCTTGTTTGCCATTGACGATTCTTTGCCAAAATCTAATTATTGTGGATTTTATTGTGAACAAATTCAACTGGATATATACATATAATTCACAAAGTAAAACATTAATTTTCAGGTTTTTAATTATTGTTATAATATTGAAAAAAAAGTTTCAATTTCTTTATTTTGAAATCCCTAGACCTCACAAGAATATGATAATATTGGCGCAGCCAGTCAAGCATAAAAAATGTTATTCCTATGCAACAAAGCTACCAATTTCACGTCAGATCAAACATTTTATCGCCTAATTCTGACATATTTTTTTTGAGTGCCTTATTTCAAATTTTATGCATCAACAAATGAGAGATAAATATGGTCAATCTCTATTTTGCAATAACAGAAAATCAGAATGTTAGCAACAAAGTATCAAAATCCAACCCACTACTGCATAAGCTTTGTTGAAACATTCCTGAAAGCAATAAAAAAAAAAACAGAACGAGAGATATGTTATACAAAGAAATGCTAAAGTCTAAGACAAAGCAGCTAACACAATTTCAATCTACTGGTGTTCATGCGTTTACCTTCTTTTTCAACAAAAATAGGACCATTCGGAGTGACCACCCTGGAAACACTCATGGTCGGGGGGAGGAAGCCCCATCTGGATCCAGATCGAAAGCTAATGAGTGTGAATTCCGGGACACGATCACTTGTGATAAGTTCAGTAAATATAGAACAATCAACGGCAGCTGTAACAATTTGGCGAATCCGTACTGGGGAATGGCAGAGACCCCTCTAGTCCGCTTTGCCTGCTTTGCTTATGACGATGGTGAGTTGCATAAAGTGTCTTTCCCTTTTGGAAAGTATTAAAGTAGGATAATTCCA
The DNA here is from genome assembly GCF_947568905.1 of Ostrea edulis. Taxonomy (NCBI): domain Eukaryota; kingdom Metazoa; phylum Mollusca; class Bivalvia; order Ostreida; family Ostreidae; genus Ostrea; species Ostrea edulis. The sequence goes on along the minus strand of NC_079165.1, from coordinate 25,218,174 downwards.
GTAAATCACCTGCATGTGGTGTTAATGTCTTTCGATTGATTAGATATGCGAGATCATGTTCTACGTATGATCACTTTATAAATCAAGGCAGAATACTGAAAAATAAGTTGATGGTAAGGGTTTCGACAGTTTAAAAACAAGCACATTTCTACTACCGGTATTTATATTGTAATGAATTTAATTGTATCCATATAGGGTGGTTAGCCTACATGTAGATTACGTTAGGTGTATTCATACAGTGATTAACTTACTAAGTTTACCTTCTTTTTGGGGATGTCCGGGTAGTGCAGATGTAGCACTCTCGCTTCTCACCGCTGCGATCCGAGTTTGATCCCCGTGATCGGCATTGGTTGTATGTGAGAGCGTATGGTGGTCGCCCGCTCGGACACGTGGGTTTCCTCCGGGTACTTTGGTTTCTTTCCCCCTAGCGTGAACATCCGTACATTATAGGACATTTGAAATAAGCTTTCGAGCTTTCATAGGTTATCCTTTGTATTTATGTATGTATGTTTGTATTCATGGATATATATATATACTGAATAAACATTTATTCATACGCAGTGATTAGCCCTTTTCAGAAGTTGTAAGTCTATGAGATATCAAACTTCAGTTACAGTTACTAAGAGTGTATTAGGATTGATTGAATGTATATTGTTTAACGTCCAACTCGAGAATATTTCACACACATGGAGACGTCAACATTGCCGTTGAAGGGCTGCAAAATTTAGGGCTATGCTCAATGCTTACGGCCTTTCAGCAGGGGGATATTTATCGTGCCACACCTGATGTGACACGGGGTCTCGGTTTTTGTGATCTCATTCGAAGTACCACCCTATTTAGTCGCCTCTTACGACAAGCAAGGTGGTATTGAGGACCTATTCTAACCCGGATCCCGTCGGTAATAGAGTGTCTTGGGGAAAACGGAGTAAATATAATGTATATGATGTGGCAGACGAGTATTGTTGCAATATAGCCTCCAGCATTAGTGTTTGTATTCGTCCAGATTTCAATGTCAACTATTTGCAAGCTATGACTTTCAAATTTCTGTTCCATTAAAGGATTTGGTCTGCCGAGGCGAAGAGGAAGATTTGGTCGCCTACCGGAACCAAGGGAGATAAGACTTGTGATACACGAGAGAAGTCGGCAGCGCCACGAACTGAAACGATTCACTCATTTCCTGATGGCATTTGGGCAAATGTTAAGTCACGACATCTTAGAAAACGTTGTATCTGAAAGTAAGTTCTGCACAGAGGATCCGATTGAATGTGTTTTTCAAAGAGGAGAGAGATGAAATAGAGCTCTTAAATTTTTATGCACTCGAAAATGAAATACTTAAAGTCTATGATATTTATTATAACTGGAAAGATGACATTTTTCTCTTCAGCACCTGACGGAGACGACCTTGACTGTTGTGGAATCCATAGAGGAGACCCCAATTGCATCATGCCGCTGAAAATAAGAAGAAACGACCCATTTTTCAGTCAGTTTGGGAAAACCTGTCTGAACTTTTCCCGATCGGAACCCTCGCCTGATTTAAATTGTAACTTCGGTAAGTTCGCTTGAATACATACATATATATATAACCGATTGAGTATACTCGACTAGTAAACTTTTATTCATGAAGAAGTAAAGAAACTATTCATATATACTCAATCAGCCTTGTGATATTTTTATTATACGACTGCCTAAATAGATTTTTTTTTTATTTCTGGCTTATTTTGTAAAAATTGAAATTCGCATCTACTTTCAACACAATGCTAAAATGATTCAATGAATAATATATTTTGGATTTTTTTTAAAAAAAAAAATGGTTTTCTTATTAACTATTATCTTCCTTTTCCTTTTAATCTTATCTTTTGTCATCAAAACATTTGGCGTATTCAAGTTTTTATTCAATGAGAATCTGATAATAGCTGAACATGCTGTTCTAAAAGAAAATATGAATTATTTGCTTGTATTGTTTACTTTAAATACAAAAATTTGTTTTTTTATTCAGAGGTCCGCCAAACCATCACCGAATATACGCAGTACATTGATGGCTCTTCGTTCTATGGGTCAGACATGGAATCTTATCCTGGGCTGCGCGAATTCAGCGGAGGTAAACAGGCTTTTGAGATATATATATATATATATATATATATATATATATATATATATATATATATATAGACAGATAGGTTCATGAAAATAAAGAACTCCGCATACTTCCCCTCGGATCCCAAAGACAATGAAAATGTCCGAGAAGCTAAAACACATTCTTAAAATCATATATGAATATCTATCAGAATAACATTTTTAGTTTTTAAGAATGACCATGTTGTTGCTTAACATTTTATTTGTGTAATTATTTCTTTTACGTCATGGGGTTATATATGTCAGACTAACTCAGTTTCTATCATGTCTCAATTTATTGAACTTCATGATGTTACTGGGTACGTGTTATAACAGTTTATGCTGTGATTTATTGAACTTCATGATGTTACTGGGTTCGTGTTATAACAGTTTATGCTGTGATATTGAACTTCATGATGTTACTGGGTTCGTGTTATAACAGTTTATGCTGTGATTTATTTAACTTCATGATGTTACTAGGTACGTGTTATAACAGTTTATGCTGTGATATTGAACTTCATGATGTTACTAGGTTCGTGTTATAACAGTTTATGCTGTGATTTATTGAACTTTATGATGTTACTGGGTTCGTGTTATAACAGTTTATGCTGTGATATTGAACTTCATGATGTTACTGGGTTCGTGTTATAACAGTTTATGCTGTGATTTATTGAACTTCATGATGTTACTGGGTTCGTGTTATAACAGTTTATGCTGTGATATTGAACTTCATGATGTTACTGGGTTCGTGTTATAACAGTTTATGCTGTGACGGTCTGTAAGTAAAGTTAAATTTTTCAATGAGAGAATGGAATACAAATGTAATGGCGACGAACGTGCTGGGAATTTTGATTTCAGCAGTGCGGTGCTATTTATTATTGCTTTGAACTGATTGGTATTATAAAATGCACATCAAGAGGTAATTCTATCATTATGATTGGTTTATTGATATGTTTGCAGGGCGCTTGCGAACACAAAATCATCCTAACGGAGAAGGAGATCTTATGCCAGCAGCAGACGAACCGGAAGATGGATGCCGTGAAAGCAATACAGCGTATAAGTGCTTTCTTTCCGGTAACTCATATTTCCGCAAAACATTTGAAAGGGGGAACTTAAACAATGTGTTGTCGTATAAAAATCTCAAAAAATGAAAATAACGGACAGAAATGAACAAGAAAACAATTGAAAGTCGGGCAAACACGTATCTCTGAAAATACCAGATGTGGGACCAGGTGCCTATGGAGACTAGGAAGACTGGGCACCCCCTCTTGATAGGTCACTGGTTGGTTATTGTTCACTCTGAAGTTGCGGGAAAAAAATCATATTCTAAAAATACACAGTTGTTGAAAACTTTCCAGAAGACAACATTCTTAACAGGACAAAGTATTCTTAGTCGGTTGGTTAGTTGTATATTGTTTGACGTCCCTCTCAAGAATGTTTCACTCATATGGAGACGTCATCATTGCCTGTGAAGGGCTGCAAATTTAGGCCTATGCTGGGCACTTACGGTCTTTGAACAGGAAGGGATCTTTAACCTGTCACGCCTGCTGTGACAGAGAGCTTCGGTTTTTGTGGTCTCATCCGAATTACCGTCCCGTTTAGGCGCCTCTTGAGCACTGAACACCTACTGTAGATCACTTATTATTCGCGAGAGATTTAATTCCGCCTTAATTCGCGATACTTGACATTCACGAATTAAAAACTCTTGCGTATATTTTAGTATTCTAACCCGGATATCTTAGTCGGAAATGCAAGAATAAATCACGAACATTCAGGATCTAGTCAATGTTATCATTTCCAAATAAAAAGTTATGAGTGACAAAAGAGTCCCTTGTGAAACGTTAATTGCACAAGCATTACTTACCGTTGGGCTCCTCGAGTCTTAATTGAATTTATATATTTATGAAATAGGGGATTTTACATCTTGTTCGGTATTAGGCTTTATGAATTTACTATACAAGAGACGAAAACTATACACTCAACAAAAATTTATGATAATGATTATCCCACCTCTGGTATGTCCAGGGGTAGTTGTTTGCTCAACTTTTTATTTTGAATTCCTTATAGGAATTATGAGATTGATCGTTGTTCGTTATCTTCACCTTTCATAATTTCGCAAATTCTATGGTCGTTATGACGATCTAGTTCGTCAATACAACCTCGCATGGGGTCAAATGCTGTCTGACGTGTTTCATACCGATTGTTAAGCCGTTCTTGGCACACTGATTTCGACTGCGAATAACTCCGTTTACCTGATCATGATATAGGGCTCACGGTGGGTGTGACCGGTCAACAGGGGATGCTTACTCCTCCTAGGCACCTGATCCCACCTCTGGTGTGTCCAGGGGTCCGTGTTTACCCAACTCTCTATTTTGTATTCCTTACAGGAGTTAAGAGATTGATCACTGTTCGTTATCTTCACCTTGCATAAGGCAGAAAGCTTTTATGATTTTCTTTTCTCTGTCATATGGTGTAAAGCAGAGATATTTATTTCTGAACTACCTCTTTGTTGTAAAACTGACAATGTTTTTACCATCTTCTTTCTGTCACGTGTCAGAATGTAACTTTGTCTTTTGTTCAGGTGATGGTAGAGTGAACCAACAGGCAGCATTAACTGGGCAACACACCATATGGCTCAGGGAACATAACAGAATTGCTAGAAAACTGGAAACGTTATATGGCAGTACCTGGAACGACGAAAAAATATTCCAAGAAGCTAGACGAATTGTCGGTGCCATGTTTCAACACATAACTTACAGCGAGTATCTACCTGTAATCTTGGGCAACAAAATCATGAGACTGTTTAACCTGAAACCGAAAAGCAGTGGTAAATTTTTCAAAAAATACAACCCCTGCGTGAATCCCAATATGCGCCATGGATTCATGGCTGCTGCTTTCAGGTTTGGACACAGCATGATCAATGATAACCTTGGGTTTCAATCATCCAACGGGAACTACATTCGTCGTCGATTTAGGGAACTTTTCAATAAGCCCGATCCTATGTACAAACCTGAAGGGGTAGAGCAAGTGATGCGAGGACTTTATATCGAGCGTTGTCAGAGCGTGGATAGGTGAGTACGCAAATTTCTGTGCTGGATTAGTTTTATATTCAATGTTAAAGTGATCGCAAACTACATTTATTTTCTGTTCTTTGAAGGTTCAAATCAGTGGAAGTTACCAATCACCTCTTTGAGAGAGACGCGGGTACCGGGGGGGACCTCATAGCTACCAACATCAACCGAGGACGAGACCACGGTTTGCCCCCTTACATGGAGTTCCGAAAAATGTGCGGACTTTCAACGACTAGAAGATTTTCTGGACTGAGAGATCATAGCCGCAAAACTAGGCGACTTCTCCGTTACATCTACGCGTAAGTAGCTACGTCATCAGATGAGAGGAGTGAATCCCCACACAAGGGTCATTGTTATCAATAGCGGTCTTCATTACAAGTGGAAAATATCAATTAGCATCACCTTCGTGTTTGGTAGAAGAGAACAGCTAGATTATCATATCTAGCAATTCAAAAATATTGTGCAAGAAACAATGTAAATTTCACATTTGAAATATTGTTAGAAAGAGGCCCTGCTTAGCCTGCTACATCATGTAAAACTTATACGGTACCAATTTTGATGCACCAGATGCGCATTTCGACAAATGATGTCTCTTCAGTGATGCTCAACCGAAATGTTTGAAATCCGAAATAACTATGAAGTTTTAGAGCTAAATATAGCCAAAAACAGCGTGCCAAAAAAGTGGAGCCAAATTCGTCTAAGGATAAGAGCTATGCATGAGGGAGTTAATCCTTAATTTTGAAATGAATTTCTAAATTCCATAACAGCAATTAAATATACATCCGTATTTTCAAGCTAGTAACGAAGTACTTAGCTACTCATCTGAAATGGAGGTCTATATTATAAATGGAAATTATACTCTACGTGTACTTATTTTGACGTGCTCAAAATTTGGTGCTGTCGGGACTGATGTACTAGTCGGGACTGATGTATTATTCGGCGTATTTATGACTAAGCGCTTGTTCTGTGTTTGATAATGAATGGATATTTTCATATTTTAGCGTAACCATAGATTAGTGCCCTTGCCAAAGCTGTTAAAATTTTAATCCCACTAAAATAAACAAATGTAATGGAATACAGACTTTCATATTTTTAATTCAAAATAAAACTAGTAGAAGCATGGTTCTATCTTTTAATTTTCTCAGAAAGCAATTTTTAAGGGATATATTTTTGTCAGTTGAACTCGCTCATTAGCAAGGAAAGCATCCACTCCCTTCCATTCCGCTCCCTTACTCATCCTAGGCACCTGATCCCACCTCTGGTATGTTCAGGGGTCTGTGTTTGCCCTACTCTTAATTTTGTATTCTTTATAGGAATTATGAGATTGATCACTATTCGTTATCTCCACCTTTCCATTTACATTCTGTTTCTATCTAAAATGTATTGGAGTCAAAGAAGTACCAGTGTATTATTTGTAAAAACGGCAAGTAAAATGTAAACTCATTCCTACTGCTGTTTTATATGCAAACTGGGGGAATGTTATCCCAACATCGATCCATATTTTGCTTATCAAAACTTAACTTTTATTAAAAAAAATATTTGCAATTAAAAAAAAAGTTCGGAAAATGAATTAACGCACTGACCAGATGTTTGTTTATTTCCAGTCATGTATTTGACATGGATTTATTCACCGCTGGGGTAACAGAAGAACCTCTGGAGGGGGCTCTAGTGGGCCCCACTTTTGCATGCCTAATTGGACTGCAGTTCAAGGCGCTGAAGTTTGGAGACAGGTATAAACAATCAGATATGACTTCATGGTAAAGTTCATTTCAAAATAGATATAATCAATATCAGATTTAAGATATGTAACCATATTCAAATGATTTTCATATCTGTTTAATTATCGCTTGATTATTTAATTATTATTACTAACAAACAAGTCAATGTTACAGAGGTTTCAATACACATGTAGTCAGCATTTCGTAAATTATGTGGTCTAATTTTCCAATACAACCTATCATTTGGGTTAAATGTTGTCTGATGTGTTTCATACTGATTGTTAGGCCGTTCTTGGCACACTGATTTTGACTACGGATTACTCCGTTTACATAATCAAGATATAGGGCTCACATATGTGACCGGTCAACAGGGGATGCTTACTCCTCCTAGACACCGGATCCCACCTATATCCAGGGGTCCGTGTTTACTTTCTATTTTGTATTGCTTATAGGAGATAGATCACAGTTCGTTATCTTCACCTTTCGTTATTTGATAAGGATGCTACAAAAATGATACATTTTGTTTGTATTAATTTTGGGTAAAATGTGAAATGAAGTTAGTGTTGATGTGGAAGCGTCGACGAGCACCAAATTCCTAATGTGTAATGTAAAACACAGCTTTATCGTCTCCAAACAATCATTTACTGATTTATAATGTAAAACACATGTTTATCATCTCTAAACATTCATAATGTACGAATTGCAACTTTTCTGTATTTTGTTTTATAGATATGGTCGTCGATGGTTAGTTTTTTAATGTTGGGAGAAACACTTAAATAATGTTTATTCATCAGTCATATACTAAAATGTCCTTATGTTTTATCATTACAATAATTGTTGTTTTGTTGTGACGCAGATTCTATTATGAGAACAATCAACCTATCACAGGATTCACTCTACCACAGCTGGATGAAATCAAGAAAACCACACTGGCGCAGGTCATTTGTAGAAACACCAACATTGGGAAGATTCCGGAAGACGTCTTCAGACATGGGTGAGTATTGTCAACCTCTACGATGACGTCAGACGTTTGTTCGACTTTAACCTAAATAACGCAGTTTGATTTTATTTATTTCTGCTTACAAAAGGATGTATGAAACGGAAATTGAATCCAATCTTACCTCTACATCTATCATTATTCGCCCCCAGCTCAGATAGAATTATAGCAAGAAAAACTAAATTATATGACAATGAAAACAATGTATTTCCATCTTTAAATGATTGAAGCATGATTATGTGCATATCATGTCTCTATCGTGACAATTACTGATATTGTATGCTCTACTACAATCCATATATACACAATTCTCAGTTATGAAAATGTATATATATATGCTTGAAGAAATTGGTTTAAATTGAAATTGACGCGACTGTTTCGAATAACAATTATTCATAAGATTTCAAATTCTTAATACATTATGAATAAGAATCTTTATATGGATATTGTTCCAGACTGCGCAAAGATACTTAAAATAGGCATTCGAAAGTTGTGAACATTGAAATTGATTGAATACTGAACCTTTCTACCGGTCGCGGTAACCCATGGCGACTTCGGTTCATTCCCGAGGTAGTGGAATAAATATTCCAATGTTCTTTCTTACTCCCATGTATAGAACTCCAACCAATCACATCCATCGTCTGAAAGCTGACAAGGGAGCGTGAAAGTGATCATTAAGACTTAAATGTCACTAATACTTTAGCATCTGGTAGTTTAACTTTGCAAAGACATTTTGAATCACCTCGGTACTTTCCTTCTTTCCATTGGTGGAGTCTGAATAATTGGAACATAATCGGAAATGTCAATAAATTAGGAAACTAACAACTACTTTGTTATTCAGTTAGGACAGAAAGCTACATTCACTGTATTTTATTTTTTCCTTTTAGTTTGCCGGAGGTGTACTGTTCAAGCATGCACCATGACATCGACTTGTCATTGTGGAAAGACTCTTCAGAAGAATTAGCTTGAAGGAGAACAGAAATCCAAGGAACATAATTAGTTTTCATTGCTCACTTAGAGCATATAATCTCTGGATTTTTCCTAGTACTTTTTGTTAAGACACTGGTAGATGATAGGTCAGCCAGAATAATATATTTGTATCTTATGTACTTATAAATCTTATCATTAAATATTGAACTCTAAAGCAGTTTCAGTGATTAGATTAGCACATGCAAATAATTACACATATACAATTAACAATTCTCTGTTAAGATTTTTTTCAGAATAAACTGAATGTTGAACAGCATATGTTTTCTGAACTTGTTTGTGTCTCAAAAAAAGAAAATATAGAATTATTAGTATGAAAAAAGTAACGATTACGAACAAATAATATTAACAACAGGGCAGTAAGAAACACCACACAATCTTCGATATCTGCTTCATATTCAGCTATTTTATTGAACATAGACAATAACGGCAAACTAACATCTCAATGTTCTGACAAACAGGATGACTTCCTTCGTCGACTTCCCATATTCATTTATGTAACAACATTTCACTATTACTTGCATATGGTGTTATTCGATCCATGAAGGGCCTCCGTGGCAGAGTGGTTAGAGCATCGCGCTCAAAATCACACAGCCTCAACCTCTGTCGGCGCGGTTTCGAATCCCGCTCGCACCGGTAAGTGAGAAAGTTTCCCAGTTTACTTTCGGAAGGTCGGTGGTCTCTTCCCAGGTGCATTGTATCTAAGTTCTCTCCTCCACTAATAAAAAACTGGGCGCCACCAGATAACTGAAAAATTGTTGAGTGTGGCGGAAAACATCATTCAATCAATCAACCAATACTCGATTCATGGAAGCATGTTCTACGTATGATGAACTATTAAATCGAGGTAGGCTACGGACAAATAAAATTGATATTACTGTGGTTTCAACGGTTTCGTTTAAAACCGGTATTTTACACGTCCTTGGCCATTATAGTGATCTAATTTGCCAAAAGTATACAATTTGTCTGTAGATCAAATACTGCCTGACTTGTTTCATATCAGTTCTTGAGCCGTTCTTCTCGTACTGACATCGACTATGGATTATCCCGCTTACCTGATCAAAATATAGGGTTTACGACAGATGTCACCGTTCAACAGTGAATGCTTATTCCTTCTAAGTACCTGATTTCACCTTTGGTGTTTCTATAGGTCCGTGTTTCCCCTGCTCTTAATTTTGTATTCTCTATGGAAATTACGAGGTTGATTACTGTTAGTAATTTTTTCAACTTTTCTTCGAATCGACATACAGAACAAGAAGCCTACTACAGAAAATGAAAGATTCAGTTATTGACTAGAAGCGTTCCTCGACCAAACCGTTTTGTTCTCATCTATGAACGTTCGTTCAATAGACATGTATTTAAATGTAGATAATCTAATGTTTATGAATTGGACAGGTTTCATCAGTGTTTACCTAAACTGCTTGTTTTGATTTACATGTTTGACGTATAATCATGTTAATACACTTGTAGTCGAGATCAAACTGACTGATCTCATATCATGCCATGCATTTTTCTGTAGTGAAAGTTCAGCAAAACTTTAATTAAAAAAATGAAGAGAACGTTCGTTCTGTATTCTTATAAGAAGAGTTTATTCCAAAATTTCTATATGACAAGAAATAGTTCTTGCTGTAGTTTTGATATCGACATTTAGATACATCGACAACCGTTTACCTATTTATTTACGAAATCCTGAATGTAGAATTCTTACATCCGCTGTTCAATGACCGTAGTATATACTACGGACATCGGCTTGTACACAGTGTGCAGTGACTTAAAGTGATATCTACTAGACCTGACTTTCACCTGCAATGCCATGCGATTAGCAAGGCAGTCACTACTGATATTTAACGTCTTAGGTTTGACGCAACTCCGGGATTAAGAATAGGAAAGGGCGGGTGATTGGAATAGTTTGTAGATGTATGTCTGAACAAGAAGCAATATTGAATTACTGTACATTCCACATGATTTCTGATTTTACATACCAATGTAAGCCATTTAAGCATTGATGTCTTATTTTTAAAACTCTTTGTCCCTTAACTGATTTGTTACGCAAGAGCTTATTCTGCGTATGATCAGTTTTCAAATCCAAACAGGCTACTGACAAAGACGTTCATGTAACAGGGGTTTCAGCAGTTAAGGAATGAAGCTAATTTGGTCTATGCTATCCGATATAATGTAACTTGGTGCAGTTTTTAAGCTTCATTCTTTATAATTTAATATAAAAAGACAAACCTACACTGAACAAGTTTCCATTTATGCAAAAAGGTAAACAAACACTGAGAAATAGAAATCACTTGCACCGCGCAAGGATTCACTATAGCAACAGAATGACGAAGTGTCGACCGAGAAATTCGCTGTCTTGGATTTTCGCATTACTGGAGCATGTACTTTATTAATCAAATTTTAAAACACAAAGTGGTGTTTGCAACGAATCTTGATAGCAGAAGATATGTGTAGGCTATGTATGTAGGCCTAATGTTTACTGCACAGAAAACGATCGACAGAAAGTACCGGAAAAGTTTTTAAAATCTAAATCTGGCATCACACAAAAAATACGTCATGCACCAGAAAATAGTACAATGTTTGCAGTTTTTTGACTGTATAAAAGTTTAAACTAAATTATGACTTACAAAATGTACCATAGCATGCAGCAATGTCGCCAATTAAAACTGACACAGTAAAATGTAAACAATTCACACACGGACTCAATCGACTTGGCGTGACGTCATCTGATACATTTTGTAATACATGACGCATTTTATGCTTTGATAGACGGGTCAAGCAATAACTCCAAGTAAAAATATCTTTTATTATGAAACAGCAAAAGTTCCAAGCACTTGATATATCATTGTTTCGCACATGTTATCGTTGTATCAGAGTTAGTATCGAATTTTTCGTGTATTTACAAGTAGAAAAAATATACGCCTTCTTTGACATCGAGAAAAATCAAACAAAAGTAATTTCTTGTGCACTTTTTTCCCCGCTGATTTTCTATTTCATAGAAGGCATACAATTTAACGCTGCTACGATGTCAAATTAAAAAAGTAGTGCCGTCCTGGGTTGTCAATGGCGCATGTCCCCATACCAAGTTACTTTATGCAATATAAACTACTTTTTTCAGTGTGCTCTGACAATCTAATTGCGTGTTACAAGTAAACTTAAACTATTCTCGTTTAAAGTTAGGAAATGCTATGGTAGTTATAACGATAGAGTTTGCCAATACGTGTTTCATACGATTTGTTAGACCGTTCTTTACACACTGATTTTGACTGCAGATTGCTCCATTTACATTATCAAGATATAGGGCTCATGGCGGGTGTGACCGGTCAACGGGGATGTTTAGTCATCATAAACACCTGATCCTACCTCTAGTATATCCAGGGGTCCGTGTTTGCCCAACTCTTAATTTTGTATTCCTTATAGGAGTTGTGAGAATAATCACTGTTCGTTATCTTTTTCTTCTTCTGGGAAGTGTTTACAAAAAAAAAAAACTATATAGCGTTTAATGTAAGCTGGTGATGTCGGCACAAAAATGTGTCTGTTGCTTTTGAAAATGTACATAAATCATATTTTATTCCTCGCTGATTATGAAATATGAACAGTGCAAGGAAAACATCTTAGACTCTCCGAATAAATCGTTCACTTTGCGCTCGCGTTTGAGATCTGCGTTCGCTCATCTTTCAGCGTTCATGAACCCTCTACCAAATTGCATTCTGCGTTGACACATCGTTCACTCACTGCTCGCTCTTCGCGCGTTCATTGTGCGTTCACCGTTCACTCACCGCTCAAGTGGGAATGTATAACTTTTTAGGGACTGTACTGATTAAGATGAAGGTCAAATTAAGTTCAAAGTCAAATCTGCATTGACTTTCTTATAATGAACTCTAGTGTTTTAATTACAGCTCAATAACTACTGGTAATGGGATGGATATATAAAATAATTTCAAAACAATTCCTAGAGGAAAAAGAACATGTTCGTGGATTTTGTATGATATCATGTATATATAGGCATGTAAAGTTTGCAATTAAAATGGATGCATTTGTAGAAGTGAAATATAAAATCGCCAATGAAGAAAATCTTATTTCCAAATTTCATATCCAAATGCACCTCAACAGCACCCTTGTAATTTAAAATCATATGTAAATGCAAGATCGAAAACACGATTTGTTCAATACTGAATATTCACTGAAAAACTATTTCTTTATTCGAAATTTCTAAAACGAATCATGTAATGTATGTACATATTGTTTATCTTTGTGACATCTACCAGCCCTTGATATCATCGTCAGTCCAAAGGAAATTTCTTTGTGATAATGCGCAACATTTTCACCAAGTTTGAATGCTTTTCATCAGATAATACTTTGGAATACGAGATACATTTGTGCATTTTTTTTAAAATCAATAATGTATGCAACTTCAAACGTTTTTGTCATATTTCTGTTGTACGAAGTGATTCTAGATTAAGACTATATATGGAGTACAACTTAAAATTAGCATCAAATTTTTTGTCGCAGTCGTATGATTTCAGTTTAACATTAGTTCGTTTCTATCAGAATTATAAAGGTAATTAGGGAAATCTAAATTGGAGGGATAGGTCAGACAGATTATGGACGCAAGTGTGGGGAAAATGTGGTTAATTGGGCCTGTCAGAAACATAAGACACGTGAATATGGGGAAAGGGAGCAAGTCCAAATATTCTCAAACATCTTTATGTAATTCTGTTTCTTTTAGGACATTTCAGAAATGATTATCAATAAGGCTATTCTGAGGGTTTTCATACTTATGCAGTGGCGAATGTTCTTTAAACTAAAATATTAGCATTTTACATAGAGGAAATGATGCATTCTAAGATGTTGAAAGTAGTCTTAAGTGATAAGGATTTTCAACAATCTGTTGAAATTTCCATAGGCATGAATTGTGTATCTTTTCTAATTGTCCTATTATATTCTTATGAGGCAGAATGTATTCAAAAACATCTACATGAAAGAGAAAATAGCTTGCTCTGACTTTCAACTCGATTCATTTATATGTCGATTCGATATATTCCAGCAACCTCAACATGGAATACGCCACAGAGGTTTCCAAATCGGCTTTACATTTGCATATTTTCTTAACAGAAAACTAACAGCTCAATACGAGTAAAGATAACGAACAATAATCAATCTCATAAAGAATACAAAATGACAAGAAGGGCGAACAGGGACCCCTGGACATACAATAGGAGGAATCAAGTACCTACGAGGAGTAAGCATCCCATGTTGACAGGTCACATCCGTCGTGAATCTTATATCTTGACCAGATAAATGGAGTAATCCGAAGTCAATATCAATGTATAAAGAACGGTCTAACAATTGGTCAGACTGTTCGCCACCTTGATAACTTGTTTTTTTACAAATTAGATCATTATAACGACCATAGAATTTGCGAAATGCTGACTTTAGATGAGATTGTTGAAACCCCTGTAACATTATCGTATGGTCGATATAACGATCTAGTTTGCCAATACAACCTATCATTGGGTTAAATGCTGTCTGACATGTTTCATACCGATTTGTTTGACCGGTTTTGGCAAACTGGTTTGACTACAGATTATTGTCAATGAGGAACCCCAGCATCTTTTAATACCAGCTTGAGAATCCTTGTGCGTATAATCTGAGTAGTGTGTTTTAATGACAGCACAAAACATGACTATTTCCGTGTTCCACTTTTATCAAAGAAACAGCTGTCTATGATGCCAAAAACCTAGGCCCAGTTGCACGAAGGCTACTTCACTTTATATAACAATTGAATTGTCATTAACTCTTACGTCAATATAGTGTTATCTAGAAGTTAAGTGTCAGTTAACTAATTTTTCTGCAACTGGGTCCTCCTTGGAATGTTTGAAAATTCACATTTCAATTGCCCCTCGTTTTTTCATATGATGCGACACAATACGTGTGAAGTTTTGAATGTTATCTGACATTTTAACTCACCTTATCGAAATTTGCCCGTCGTCTGTGGTCGTCGGCGTCGTTGTAAATTTTTCACATTTTCACATTCTTCCCCAGACTCACTCGGCCAATTTCAACCAAACTTGGCACAAAGCATCTTAGGTGACGGAAATTCAATTTATTTTTTTTCAAATTAAGGGCCATGTTCCCTTCAAAGAGGAGATAATCACAAACATGCAAAAATAGGGTGGGGCATTTAAGTCTTTTTCGGAAGAACAACTAAGCAAGATAAGCTGACATTTACATGACAGCCTTCTGACAACTATCTATTTGTATTGCTTATAGGAGTTATGGGATTGATCACTGTTCGTTATCTTCACCTTGCATAGTCAAGTTTGTTAAAGACATGACCTCCGGGGATATGTTGGGACCACAATAGGGGATCAAAGTTATATATGCGAATATTTACGGAAAATCTTTATTAATGTTCTTCTCAAGAGCCACTGGGCCAGAAGAGTGGAGATTTACATGACAGCTTCCTGATATAAAGTAGATTCAAATTTGCTCAGATCATGGTCCCCGGGGGTAGGGTGGGACCACAATAGGGTATCAAAGTTTTACATGCAGATATATAGGAAAATCTTTTACAGAACCAATAAGCCAAATTCAATCAAACTTGATACAAATCAGTCTTGGGTAAAGGGGATTCAAGTTTGTTCAAATGAAGGGCCATCCCCCTTCAAAGGGGAGATAATAAGAAAAATTCAAAGATATGATGGGGTCATTTAAAATCTCAAGAACCACTAGGTCAAACTTAAATTTACATGAAGGTTTCCTGACAAAGTGGAGATTTCCTGTTTGTAAAAACTATAACCCCTGGGGTTAGGATGGTGCCACAATAGGTGATCAAAGTTTTGTATGCAAATGTATAGAGAACCAAACTTGGCACAAAGCATCCTTAAATGAAATTTGTTAATATGAAAGGTCATATCCGTCTACAAAGGCATATGATAATTAATGGATTTGTAGTCAAGTTTAACAATGAAGTTTGATGATTAATGAATTTTTATTCGTTACCTATGAAAAGGTTTTTTTCTGAACCAAGCTGTTGTATGAAAGGCGAAGATAACAAACAGTGATCAAACTCATAACTTATTTCAACTATAATGAGTATTGCTCAAGCTTGTTTATTCCTAAGAACTGCTGCTCAGGTGAGCGATGTGGCCCATGGGCCTCTTGTTCATACAAGTTTATTTTGTTCTTTACGTATTCATTTTTACTAAAGATTATTTTCAGCACTTGATCAAGATAAATGGCTCACGACGGATGTGACTGGTTAAAAGGGTATGTTTACTCTTCCGAGATACCTTACCCCACCTTTGGTGCATCAATGGGCCTATGGTTGCCCTATTTTTAATTTTGCATTCTTTATAAGAATTATGTGATTATCTTCCCTTTTTTAAAGCATATTGTTGTACAGTGTATATCGAAATGCTATCGTCTCTAGATTTTTTCTGATGACTGTCTAGACATTTCACAGAAGGATCGTCTGACCAAAAATGATGCAATTCCTTCAGCAGGGGCGGATTCAGGAATTATCAAAGTTTCACGAGTTTCAAAGGCACGAATATTCCAATGGAGTCGGGGAAATTTTTCTTTATAATGAAACAAAATCGCGCGTTCTGGGTATTCTCTAACATAAAATTAACATTACAGGTTTGTGTCCATGTCTATCATATTTGTCCAGGGATCCATGTTTACCCAACTCTCTATTTTGTATTGTTTATAGGAGTTATGAGACTGATCACTGTTCGTTATCTTCACCTTTCATAACTGACAAATAAACCTCCTAATTTTTTTTTTTTTTTTTTTTTTTTTTTTTTTTTTAATCTTAATGTCATAGAAACGATATTTAGAATAAAGTTTTGAAATGCCTAAGAATGGAAAAGGGAAGAACAGTAATCAATCTCATAAATCCCATAAGGAATACAAAATCAAGAGTTGGGCAAACAAGGACCCCTGGTCATTTTAGAGGTGGTATCAGTTTTAATGGAATATGAATCCACTGCTGACCGGATACAACCGCTGTGGTCCCTCTATTTCGATCAGGTAAACAAAGCAATGAGTCCCTGAAGTACATGTACTTGGAGCAAATTCGCAAAGTGCCTAAGAATGATGACTAGTCTTATCTCCTTTGTTGAAGACGTCAATATAGGTTTGTTTTTTTTAATTTTAAACATCAACATTATAAAAACGACCATGATTTCCGTTATTCGACATCTATTACATAATATTTGAGAACGAATTGATTTTTTAACATACTCGTACATATTAAAGTGACAATCAACATTTATTTGATGTTTGAGATTGATCACCGTTCATTATCTGCATTCCGTGTACACGTTTCTTTGTTAATAAACAATATAAAAAGTATAGAAGTACTTGCACACCACATGTAGTCTCAAAGTCTTCATGAAAGGTATGTTAACTTAGTTTTAGTCATACGAAATCTAATCTGAAATCATTTCACAGTCACTGAGTTTACAAAGCTGCACGCCATGTGTTTTACGGTTGATATATTTGAATTTAAAGTACATCCAAATTTAGCCAAAATGTGAAGCTATGAGAAGCTAAATTTTGGACCAGATGGCACATCAGCAGTGTTTGAATGTGACATATACGGAGAACACAGAGATTATCAACAGCTTGAATTTGAGGTTGTCTACTTCTCCCAGGCACATGATCCCACCTCTAGTGTATTCGGTTTCGCATGTACCCTACTCTTAATTTTGTATTATAGTAGTGAGATTAAACACTGTTATCTTTCCTTTGTCATCCTCCTGTAATTCAAGGTAGTCTTTATAAATCAAAAAAGACACTCCGATGGAATATCCAATATCGTTCGTTTAAACCTGAATACACTGAAACTGAATTTAAAGTACACCCAAAAGATATCTGCATCATCCTTAGAATTAATTCGTTTTGATAATAATACATGTAATGCATGTCCTTCATCTAAAGAAAGTAACCTGATGGGTGCAAGCAATATTCTTCCTCAGGCCTTCTGGCAATGAATATATGATTATAAGTACATGCATATACGCACAAGGAAATGATTAACTCAAATTCAATCGACATTATCTTACAAATGTTTAGCTTGAAAAGCATTGGGTGTTTGTGATATTTTTATAGGTACTGGTAAATCATTCCATAAAATAGCTGCTGAGTACTGGAAAGAGGCCATTTTATATAGAGAGGAGTGCTGTCCCATGGTACAGAGGTTCTTCCAGTCAGACATCTGATTCGCAATCATGTGTTACCTTTTCAAACTGTGAGCGAGAGGAGAGACGTATGCTCCCAAAGCATGCGAGAATACTGTATTGGTTCTCATTTTAGCGTTTTTGAAATTTGGCAAAGTTGGTTGATTGATTGATTGGGGTTTTACGCCGTTTTGACAATATTTCAGCCATTTTAAATTTAGAGTTAATCCACTATTTTGCGTAATTATAACATAGCGTTTCTTCTATATGTGATAATTGCCAAAGAGAGATGTTCATAGTTGAGTACAATTATGGATTAGTGCTCCTGCTTCACCACCAAATCCGCAAAAATTTGAATGCCTCTAAAATAAGTACATGGACAGTATTTCTCATCTTCCCACCCAAACTGTCCAAGAAAGACTTTTAAAAATGTAGAATTCTTTAAGATATGTTGGTCAATGTAAGGGAAGCTCTGCAACCCCAGCACTTTATCATAAATTTTCAATGTACAAGTAAGAACTTTGAAAAGGAGCAAAAGGCTCGTCATATACTGTACCATAGACCTATTATTAGCTTTGATTTGACGTATAAATGCATAGCTCTTATCCTTGGACGAATTTGGCTCCACTTTTTTTGGCACGATGTTTTTGGCTATATTTAGATCTAAAACTTCATAGTTATTTCGGATTTCAAACATTTCGATTGAGCATCACTGAAGAGACATTATTTGTCGAAATGCGCATCTGGTGCATCACAATTGGTACCGTATAAGTTTTACATTATGACCCCTGGGTCGAGGCCTCTGCTGGTGGACTGTTAGTCCCCGAGGGTCTCTACAGCCCAGTAGCTAAGTACTTCGTTACTAGCTTGAAAATACGGATGTATATTTAATTGCTGTTACAAAATTTAGAAATTCATTTCAAAATTAAGGATTATCTCCCTCATGCACAGCTCTTATCCTTGGACGAATTTGGCTCCACTTTTTTGGCACGCTGATTTTGGCTATATTTAGCTCTAAAACTTCATAGTTATTTCGGATTTCAAACATTTCGGTTAAGCATCACTGAAGAGATATTATTTGTCGAAATGCGCATCTGGTGCATCAAAATTGGTACCGTATAAGTTTTACATATTGTACCTCAGTGTATTTTTCCTATACAAAAATATGTCGAATAAACCTTGTATTTTTTCTCTCTTCCGTAAAATAGTTTTTGTGCTATCTGCCCATAGTGAAATAGTCGTCAATTTATTCACAGGCAGCATTTAATTTCCCTCGCTTTTCATATCGGGACTTTTCTGGTTTTATTCGGATCATGACGTCAAAGCCAATAACTCTAACTTGTTTACCAGATGACAATCATGGCAGAATGCTTTGCATCCCTGAGGGAAGGGGATTTAGGGAGTATATACATATTGGATGAAAAAGGTGCTGTTAATACTAAGAAAGTAATTAAAGCGTCGATTAACATTTTGAATGAATATCTGAGAGGGAAAAACGGCGATTTTACAGACATTACGCAGTTAGATCAAACATAAACTGTTCAGGTTGTAACGACAACATAAACGGTATGAAGTGCCTAACACAAGTCTACTTTGGTTAAATAAAACACCTATTTACTGACTGTTCGAAAATAGCAATTTCATTGTCCCCCTCGACAACAACTATTTCCCTCGGATGCTCCTCAGGAAATGGTTGCTATCTTGGGGGACAATAAACTTGCTATTGTCCTCATAACCAGTAAATAGGTGTAAAATATATATATATTTATATATATAAAGAGAGAGAGAGAGAGATTTTGAGAGAGATTTTTTTTTATCTTTAATGATATTTTTGCCTGACCTCTTCCGACCCTGTATTATCATATTGACTAGATATGTTTGATGATAAATAATAATAGTAAAAACAAAGTTATAAAATATTTCAATTCTGAATTATGAAAACTTGTTTGTGTTCAATCCTATCCTCTACATATTGTAATTTCTTGATAAAAAAAGAGACAATTTCCGGTCGTTCATCATCTCCAATGTATGTATGGAGTAAACCAGATTAAAAATACGATGTGCTTTTATTATCGAACATCGATAATATACGTCGTGAAATTTCATTAATTTCTGTGATTTATTTCAAAGTGAATGGCTTCTTTTTTCCCACTATTTCATTTAGATATATCGATAACGTATCAAAAGGTTACAACCTTTCATTTTATTTTATTTTTAGTTTAGGTTGCTAAATCTTATATCATAGAAGTCATCAATTTGCTGTTGTCCTGTTTTAAGAGTGCGGCAAACTACTTTTTGAATGACATTTTGAAACTAACTATTCAACATTGTATCATTGTCTTGTACATATATTTTACTCTGGTGATTAAAAACAGTATAGCAATCGATTGGATTAAAACAAAATATGTCGAAGTTTTACAACAACGCAAAACTGAAGTTTTCTTATTCAAAAACGTGTACAACTTCACAGTTGTATTGTGTGGCATAATTCCCTGCCCAGACGGTGTGACAAATAAGTAGTCCTTTAATTCCGGAAGAAGACTGAAGGCGATGCTCATGCGAAAAAAGAAGGAATTTTAGGATTTATAGTTTAGTTATTACCTGAATTGCTTGATATAGTCTATTAATCAATAATTTGCTTCTTAAAATTCGTATGCTTGGGTGGTCTATCAAAAACACTAAACATCTTTATACGAAATAAATACCGAGGCGGTTTCAATATGCAATTATACATTCGGACCAATGAATTCTTTTGACACAATCTTAAATCCGTGGGAAAATATTCTAAGAAAAAGAAAACAACGTACTCCTCTCGAATATCCAATATTGTTTGTTTGAACCTGAATTAACTAAAACTGAATTTAAAGTACACCCATAGAGATATCTGCAATATCCTTAGAAGAGATTCGTTGTGATAATAATCAGAATGATAATCATCTAAAGAAGGTAACCATGAAAGTGCAAGCAATATTTTCCCCAGGCGTACTGGCAATGAACATAAAAGGTGAAGATAACCAACAGTGATCAATCTCCTAACTCCTATAAGCAATACAAAATAGATATGTGGGTAAACATAAACCCCTGCAAATACCAAAGGTGGGATCAGGTGCCTAGGAGGAGTAAATATCCCCTGTCGACCGGTCACACGGGCCACTGGACACACCAGAGGTGGGATCAAGTGCCTAGGAGGAGTAAACATCCCCTGTCGAGTTATAAGATTGATTACTGTTCGTTATCTTCACCTTTCATTCTACTTCGACGGAGGTCTTACTTTTATATCAGTGACTTGCACATGATCAACATGGTTATTGTATTGCAGGGAGTTATCTAAATATACTTCAAGGATGTTTTCATGTATTACACTATTCATAGATTGGTTTCATAAGCATAGTTGAAAATGATAGTGTGAAGAAATCTATACGTACCCATTGTCATGAATTTTATGTTAGTAGCATTTAGAAGAACCTGATTTGTGAACATCATATTTCTTTACCACTAATATCAGTTAATATTGCATTTTTAATTGATTGTAAAGATTTGTCAGAGACATACAAATAAATCAAGGTTAGTTTTTTTTATTGTATTGTGGAAGAATGAAAAGGTGAAAATAACGAACAGTGATCAATCTCATAACTCCTATAAGGAATACAAAATTAAGATGTGGGCAAACTATCCAAAAAAAAAAACCCACAAAAATATGTAGATATCTTAAAAAGATGTTGATCAATAAAGGAAAGCTCTGCAACATCAGCAATTCATAATGAAAGCTGAAGATAACGAATACTGATCAATCTCATAACTCCTATAAGCAATACAAAATAGAAAGTTGGACATATATTATGACCCCTGGGTCGAGGCCTCTGCTGGTGGACTGTTAGTGGACTGTTAGTCCCTGAGGGTCTCTACAGCCCAGTAGCTAAGTACTTCGTTACTAGCTTGAAAATACGGATGTATATTTAATTGCTATTATAAAATTTAGAAATTCATTTCAAAATTAAGGATTATCTCCCTCATGCATAGCTCTTATCCTTGGACGAATTTGGCTCCACTTGTTTGGCACGCTGTTTTTGGCTATATTTAGATCTAAAACTTCATAGTTATTTCGGATTTCAAACATTTCGGTTGAGCATCACTGAAGAGACATTATTTGTCGAAATGCGCATCTGGTGCATCAAAATTGGTACCGTATAAGTTTTACATTGATAATTTGTCAAATTTTAGCTTTCAGTACAACATACAAGATTTCTATTTCTTTATCTTAAATGATATGTGTGTCTGACCTCTTCCGACCCTATATTAACATGTTAAGTAGATATCTTTGATAATGATTGATAATTATAAAAACAAAGTTGTAGAATTTTTAAACTTTATGAAAACTTGTTTTGCATGTTTTAACCCCAACTTATACATATTGTAATTTCTTGATAAAAGAAGACAATTTCCGGTCGTTCATCATCTCCAGTGTATGTATGGAGTAAACCAGATTAAAAATACGATGTGCTTTTATTATCGAACATAGATGATATGCGTCGTGAAAATTCATTAATTTCTGTGATTTATTTCAAAGTGAATGGCTTCTTTTTTCACTATTTCATTTAGATATATCGATAACGTATCAAAAGGTCACAACCTTTCATTTGATTTTATTCACAGTTGAAAGTTGAGTTATGATCTGCATTGCATGGTACATGTATATGCTTTTAATCAATATCAAATTTTTTTTTAAAAAAACATTCGTATGCTTGGATTATTTTGTGCGGTGTACCAGATACACTAAAATTCTTATTACAAAATCAAAAATGAGGCGGTTTTCATATGCAAATATACATTTGAACCAATGAATTGTTTTTGACACAACCTTAAATCAGAGGGTAATATATAAAAACGGTGAAGATTTTAAAATTCTAAAAGTAAGAATTGGAGTTGTTACAATGCTACACCCAGTGATAAAACTAGCTCTAATGTAAGTTTTTTTTTTCACTTATTCATTCATTCAATACATCTATTCATTTATTATGTTACATGATATCATTAGTTTATAATTAGTTTATTCAATACAGGAAAGAATTGAGCAACAATCTATAAATGTTATATATTCATACGATTAAACTTTTCATGGAACAAGTGTCTACAAATTGAAAATGTTTTAAATAGATTAATGAATATTAAAAACATAGTTGTAGTGCATGGTATTATAATAGATTAATGAATATTTTGTCATGTTTGGAGAACTTGCCATTGACAATTATGTTACGCACGAACAATAATTATCAATTAATGAAAAACGTGAAGATAGCGATAGCATAAGCATCTACATGTGATTAATAATGTTTCTAGAGAATGTCTCATTACATCTTGTCCGTTTCATGAGAACAGCGATTTGCGTGTGATATAATGCGTGTTTATATGCCGCTTATGAACAGTTTTCAAATATATCAAAGACCAATAAGGTCGCATGGATATGTAATGTCAGATATACATTTATTACAATATCTAACAGCCTATTTGCTTTGATGAACTTTGTATCTGTTGTTAGCTGTGAAATTTATTGCTGATAGTCTAGAGGTTAGCTGTTGCTTGAGTTTATAGTTGTAGCTTATAACTGTCGGTGTAGTGTATATCGTTTTGCTTAGTTCATGAATTTTTCTATTCTTGATGGCAGTATCATAGGGAAAATTGGACGGAAAACTTTGACAATGCGCGCACTGATGAAAAAAAGTTTAATAATAATAATAAAATTCATATAGTACCTTATATAAAAACAAATTGCTCTAAGGCGCTTTACAAGGGTAAGAAGAGGAATGCAACGATAACACACTATTAAATGAAATTAAATGACAATATGCTATAAGATCTTATATATCTCAAAACTTATCAAAATAAAATGCTATAATTAAGATCGATAGCTAAAAGTGTTTTTGTTTTCATTCTGGTGTTTGATAATTGAAAACAGTCAAAGTTAATAGATGTTAGAATCTAAAAAGCTAATGGATAAAAATGAGTTTTAAGACTTTTTGTTGTTGTTGAGAATTTCAAGAGATGTTGACTTCTTGATGGCATCTGGAAGGTCATTCCAGAGATGTGCTGCTGCCCAGCTGAGTTGACGCTGTCTGTACGTTTTTGTTCTGATCTTTTTCACCACAAGTCGCGACTTCGATTCTGACCGATCTACCTTATGATACCGCCATCAAAAAAATAATTGTGAGATTCATTTCTTATTATTTAGATATTTGAAAACAGTGAGCTTAGATAATGAAATATTGTTTTGTTTCCAAATTCATACGACGCATCAATACACAATATGAAGTCAAAATTAAGTTTTCGTTGATGCAGAAATCAAACGAATTTTTCAGCCAATCAAAATCACCATGGTTTCATCAAGTCAATAAGCATTAAATGATTAGTTTATAAATGTTGGGGTTACACTGGTCCTTTTCCCATGTCGATCATGTCCAGTGTGCCTCAAGAATGTGTGTATATTCCACGCGCCAAAGGTAAGTTGAGATCTGTTTGTAGTTTTCTTTGTTAACGTGTGAAGCGTAGCTGTAACGCTTTTTTGTCAAATGTAGGATTTTAGTTGATGTTAAAAGATACTAGAATTCCTCATTGACAATATCTACGTTGTCGTTCAATCTAATTAAAATTAGATGTTAGATCCGTTATGTACGCGAGTACGCGAGCGGATCTAACATCTAATTTTAATTAGATTGACTAAAGACCGAATTTTATGAGAAAGAGGATGACTTTAGCTTCTCCACCGTCATATATTTGTAACAATATTCCATTATCACCAGCACATGGTGCTTATGTTTCTCAGCTGATTAGGTACACCATAGCAGGTTCTGTGTGTGATCAGCCTTTAAACCAAGGAAGGCGATTGACAAATACATTGCTGTAACAGGGATTTTAAAAGTCTTCTTTCAAATCACATGTGTTTTTAGTCTACTGAGTCCTCTGCTCTTGGAGGCTAGAGCCGACAAAAGACTAGAACTAAACGACGGATATGCTGCAGACAACACACAACTGTTAACAAAGAGAGGAGAAAGACGATCTCAAAGCGAATCGCAACAGTATGGCCTACTATATAAGCGTCTGTTGATGGACAGTCCTTCATATAAACTAATCCAGAGACGTGTGATCAATCGTCCAGGAAACAGAGGACCATCATCCCGGCTACCGAATCCACAACAGAATAAATTACTAACCAGACCTGCCACACATAGCTGCAGGTATCCCTTCAGTAATCCACTCTACAGAAAAATTCACTACCGCCATCGTCGCTCTGTGGAGGAGTCACTGGAAGAACCATACAGGTAAGAACTTCAAATCAGCTGCTTATCTGTTTTTGTCATGGGAATAAATTTGTGACTGTAAGTTAACAAAAGTTTAAAATTTTCAGTAAGCGTTGTATACCATAGTATAATAGAAGGAAAGAAAACCCGGGCCTCAGTAGGGGATACCTAAAAACAGTACATGTCTCAAAGTGATTTCTTTGAGATATTTTTTAAAAACCTTTGTGACAAAGCCATCATTAACAAAATGGAACATTTATTCGTCGTCGTTTAGTGTTTGTTTTTGATTGACAAAGTGAGTAATGGAATATCTTCGAAAGATACAATATTATAGGTAGCATATAAACTACTATAAATCTTGTTTACAATGTCAATCTATATTTGGAAAGAAAAAATAGAATTTAAATACATGTATAATTATATTGTTCCAAAATGTAGCATCAGTGAGTTTGTTTAGACATATATAAATCATAAAGATAACGAAGATGTCGATTCAAAATACATGTACATCGATTCATTGCCATGGTAACAGAAAGTAACGGTTTGCCTTTAGATGACTTAACCAAAGATGCCAATATATATCTTCTGCTGGCGTTCATGCATTTGTCTTCGTTTTTTAAAAGCAATAGTACAATTCAGACCGCCCGTACTGTACATACGGGTCCCAAGCAGGTGACCAAGAGACAGAGGAAGACGAGACAATCCAGACCCAGGCCCAAATGCGAATATAAAGAGAAGATCACGTGCTATGAGAGCAGTAAATATAGAACAATTGACGGCAGCTGTAACAATTTGGCTAATCCGTACTGGGGAAAGTCGGGGACTCCTCTGATCCGATTTGTCTGCTCAGCCTATGACGATGGTAAGCAATGAACACACATGCAACAATACATGTATAAAGCAAAGAGGAAATGACTACGAGCATCTACGCACAATTTAAAAGTTCATTCCGATTTCATGTTAACTCCAATTTTGGAAGAAATATTTTGCCTATACCAAAGACTTGTTTTATTTAAGGAATGAATTTAAATTTTTATTTTATATGACATAAATTGGTTTGGGGCAGTTTACGCTTATCAGGTACATAATCCTGTAGAGCATTGTCTGTGGTGACAAATGACCACATTTTTTCTTACGTTATCCATCCATTATTCCAAACTATGATGATTACAAAGATGTTAACTCTATTGAAGGACATGGTCTGCCAAGACGAAGTGGAGTATTTGGTCGCCTACCGGAACCAAGGGAGATAAGACTTGAGATACACGAGAGGAGTCGGCGACGCAACGAACTGAAACAATTCACTCATTTCCTGATGGCATTTGGGCAACTATTAGACCACGACATCTTGGGAAACATTTTGTCGAAGAGTGAGTTCTATATATACAATAAGATGAAATGTTTCTTTAGACAGAACTGGAAGATATATATCTAGTCTTTGAGGAAATGAAAATGAAATACTTCATTTCTGATAACAACCGGAAAGATAATGTCATTTCTCTTTGTGACGTCAGCACCTGATGGACATGAACTTGACTGTTGCGGAGTTCATAGAGGAAACCCTAATTGCATCATGCCGCTGAAAATAAGAAAAGACGACCCATTCTTCGGCCACTTTGGGAAAACCTGCTTGAACTTCGCCCGATCGCAACTCTCTCCTGACTTAAATTGTAATTTCAGTAAGTATTCTGACAGCTTTTGTGTTTAAAAATATGCTTTTCATATATTGAAAACTTTTATGCTCTCTGATTGACTGACATTCGACAAATTATTAGAATAGCACATAACCACGTGCCTTCGAGGTGAATACAATTGACTTTTCGAACATTGGACTAGAAATGAATTGAAAATTTCCAATTTGATACGGTTACTTATAGATTTTGATCATCCAATCTTTATTATATTATAGCCAATTTCGTTGGTTTAAGATACATTGCTGGATCCAATGAGTGCTCTACCAAACCCCCAATTTTTGCTCCTCGCAAACAACTTAACAGTTGTGAAGTAGAAATTTCAAACTTACTGTGCGACTACATATGCCAGATGTGGTGCAAATCAAATGTGGATTTCAAGCAATTCTAAAGAACATTTAGTAGATATTGAAATCGCGAAACTTTTATCAAATCAATAACATCAAAACGTATGATTTTTTAACACTTTACACGACCAATCCTCACGATGAATTAAAGACGAGACTTTTTGACATCATAGACAGCTGCTTCTTTAACAAAAATGGAAAACGTAAATATTCCTATCTAGTGATCAGCGATCCAAACAATTACTTTCTAAACACCACTCTGATTCCATGCACAAGTACTCTGAAGATGAAATAAAAAACATGCTGGAGTTCCTCATGGACAATATCTTCGTAGTCTTTGGTGATCAGGTCTTCCAATAGTCTGTTGGAATTCCCAAGGGCACGAATTGTGATCCTTTGTTAGCTGACCTGTTTTTATATTCATACAAAGCAGGAATTTTTTTATTAAAAAACTTCTACGTAAGAAGAAAAATTCTCTTGATGTGGCCTTCAATTCGACATTTAGATATATCGACGACGTTTTATCTAATAATGATAATAACCTTCATTCATATATCGATTCGATGTCTCACTAAGAGTCACCACAGAGTCGTCCACTTCTGCTTCATACTTAGATATTTTATTGAAAGTAGATACGAACAGCAAACTAACAACTCAACTTTATGGCAAACGGGATGATTTCAGCTTCTCTATCATCAACTTCCCATATTTATGTAGCAATATTCCACTATCACCTACATATGGTGTATATATCTCTCAACTGATTCGATACGCAAGAACTTGTTCTGGGTATGGTCAGTTTTTAAATCGAGGCAGGCTACTGACATAAAAGTTGATGGTGCAGGGGTTTCAACAGTTTCGTTTAAAGTCAGCATTTCGCAAATTCTATGGTCGTTATAACGATCTAGTTTGTCAATACAATCTATCATTGGGTCAAATGCTGTCTGACGTGTTTTATACCGATTGTTAGGCCGTTCTTGGTATACTGATTTAGACTACGGATAACTCCGTTTACCTGATCAAGATATAGGACTAACGGTGGGTGTGACCGGTCGACAGGGTATGCTTACTCCTCCTAGACACCAGATCCCACCTCTGGTGTGTCTAGGGGTCTGTGTTTACCCAACTCTCTATTTTGAATTACTTATAAGAGTTATGAAATTGATCACTGTTCGTTATATTCACCTTTCATAATACACAATCTCTTCACTTTGGCAAAACAGAAACCATACTATTTGGGCCACCCGAAAAACTTAAAAATGTTACATATTTTACAATTGTATGTAATGGTCATGAAATCAAAGGATCTGAGAGTGTTAGATATTTAGTTATATATATATATATATAGATATAGATCTATATATATATATATATATATATATATATATATATATATATATATATATTGTAAGGTTCTCTAATGTAAAACTATTGTTTTAAGACCCAAAAATAATACCGTACGGTTTCTTCACGGATAAGTGGATGTGGACAGAGCTCATCTATGGTCATTGTTATAACTCACTTGTTTTGATATACATAGGACATGTGTCATTTTAAATGATGTAGAAAAGAATACAATTATAGTAAAATTGCATTGGTAATAATTGCGAGAAAATAGCAGTTGTGAAGAGGTCCATGCTATCAAAAATCTGGTATACTGGGCTTCAAGATCTAAAGAATGTCTGTACTAATTGACTATTATTACTATCAAAACAGCTCTCTGGGGTCCCCCAAGACCACAGTCTCTGCAGAGGTCACTCCACCTGAGATCTATTGTTAAATGTTTGAATGACAGGCGGCTTCCCATTTGGGGGTGTTAACTTAAAATAGGGTCTTTAAGCATCATAAAAATGTTAAAAGCTACAGATTTTAGTTTTGTTTAATACAGAAATGCATATTGCCTAGATTTTCAGTTGAGAAAGACTTTATCTTCTGCTATAATACGATGTCATTTTGATTGCGCATCTTCATCTTGGTATAGTGGTATTGGCAAATTGCAAATAACCCAAAACAAAGTTGTTAGATTTATTTTAAATATAGATTCTAGAGCCAGCATTTCTTGTGAAAGTTTAGTCTGTTTGGGCATGGTACGAGTTGATGACAGAACTACTCAATTAAAATTGAACCTTGTTTTTAATATAGTTTATGGTAACGCACCAAATCATCTTGATAATAAACTTGTACTAAATAATAATAATAATAGCGATGCTACATGTACCAATGAAAATAATTTCATACCTTAAGTAAAGAATATTTTTGATTTTATTGCAATGGCATTGAAGATTTTAGAGACAAAACAGTTGTCAACAAAACAAAGTTCTAAAAATAAGCTGTACACACGCAAGGAAGGTTATATGACATCATGTACAGTTTTCTTAATTCTTATTTTCTCTTATCAAATTCTAGTCTTCTACATTAAAATATGTCCGAAACATGCCATTTTTCAATGCTTTATGCAACTATTTATCAAAGCCTGCCAACATTCCCATATCAATTTTGTATTGTTTACTATTTTGTGTGTTCGTCATAGTTATTATGTAATTATGAGAACCCCATTGGATTGAAAGCTAATTTAAGCTTTTATGGGTTATCTGTAGATTACCATACCGTTATATGCCATGTATCCATGTTACTTAATCTTTAATTGTTATAATTGCATAGTGCTATAGATTGTCAGGTTTCAAATTGTGGTTTTGAATTGACAATTATGACATTATTTGATATTTAACATCTGGAAAAAAAATGAAATGATATTCAGTCTTAACCTTTGTCTTGAAAATATTTGACTTATTTAAAGTTATAATTTTTGAATTTGATAATGAATGAACATGCTATATATACAATACTTCTACGCATTTTTTTTCTTCATATGATTTGGCATCTAATTGTTTAATTCAGAGGTTCGACAAACCATTACTGAAAGTACACATTACATCGACGGGTCTCCTTTCTATGGATCAGATCTCAAATCTCATCATGGGTTGCGAGAGTTCGTT
This sequence comes from Ostrea edulis, assembly GCF_947568905.1. Lineage (NCBI taxonomy): Eukaryota > Metazoa > Mollusca > Bivalvia > Ostreida > Ostreidae > Ostrea > Ostrea edulis. Next base: position 25,187,772 of record NC_079165.1, on the reverse strand, counting down.
GGGGGTAAGTTAGCTGTTGAAACGTATTCAAATGATTCCATTTAAAAATAGCTCTACGTACTTTTCCATCGGTGTCGTACATATTGTGTTTGAATCAAAATGTGTGATGAGGTGATATTTTTAAAAATGGTCATGTGCCACATTCCACTTACAGTAAAACACGTTTATACCGAACACGCCTAAAAGAAATTCACGCTTATCGTAAAGTAATATTTAATTCCATATGAAAGGATAATATATGAATATCCCATGTAGTTGAGGGTAACATTGAAATTTTCACACCGAGAAAAGCATTGTCAGCTGAGGTGTAGACAAGGTTGACAACGGTTTCTCGAGGGGTGAAAATTTTCAATGTTACCTTCAACTACACGTAATATTTGTTTTATTATACTGAGTGGTATGTAAACAACAAAGCAGAAAATTATGTCTGCTGACATTTGATCAATCATTATCATGCGATGATTTGTATATCAATGTGGGTATTCACGTTTATTACAAATGCTCAAATGACGTCGTCTAACAATTTACGGCAAACCGAACTCGCATAAATTTGACGCATGTGATAATGTTTATAATATCACCCGTTGTTTAGTAATGTTATCTGTTGTTAGATATCATCAGCCTGGAGTGCGTGCTTTCTATTCTCCGAGGGAAATTTATGTTTTTCCAAATGCTTCCCAACCAATCAGATTCGAATATTTTACATGAAAACATGATAATAACTTTTTATTCTATGTAACGAAATTTTGATATAATGAACTCTTTCTGCTGACCTTGGAGGTTCGCTATAACCGTGTTTTGCTGTATGTATATTTTAACCTTTGTTCAACATCATACAAGATGCATGTAGGTCACCTTTACTGAGTTCTTTCTTTTATCGAGTTCGTACTACTTGAGCCGTTTCTGAAAATGAACAAATTTGAAGATGAAAATAAAAATGAAATTGATACGAATGTGATGAATCCGGAATTTATACAATAGTGTATATATATATATATTGACAATTATGTATTAGTTCTTGTTTGATCGCTCTGTTTGGTCAAATGACGTATACATAGTCACAAACTGCTATCATAATCATCGGCATATTGACATATTACAGGGCGTCTGCGAACACAAAATCATCCTAGCGGAGAAGGGGATTTGATGCCAGCAGCAGACGAAGCGGAAGATGGATGCCGTGAAACCAATTCAGCGTACAAGTGCTTTCTTTCCGGTATTTCATATTTCGTATATAATTATGTAAATATTAAAGAGACACTACAGCTCATTTTGTGCAAAAATCATAAAATGACAATTTTCCTAGCGCTTTCTCTATTTTTTGTTACATTGTTGAAAGTATGAACTTTGCGAAAATAACACTTATCTAAATTTGAAAATTATCGTTTTAACGTAAAAATTAATACTTTTTGATGGCCTATACAAAAAATATCGAGTCTCCTCCTTTCAGTCTTCAGACGAATGCGCATAGACAGTAAACAGTGCAGCATGTCGTCCAGAGAGAGAAAGTGTAGTTGATAGATCTAGAATTTTGAAAGATTCTGTGAGAAAAGAGGTAAAAATAGAATGAGATAAAACTCATACGTGAAATAAAATTTACCTTGGTATCAGTTTGACCGTTGGAAAACAAAGAGCTCGGAGAAACCCATGTAACTCAGTGGCGGATCTAGGATTTCTGAAGGGGGTGTGAAAGTCAAAGATTAGCCACAGTAATCGGCCATTCTGGTGCAAAATTGGGATTTTTATTCACAATCTGTGGCGTAAAAAGGGAGGGGGAATCCTGCCCCCCCCCCCTAAATCTGCCATTGAGACTAGCTGCGAAGACACTATTTTTAAAAGTAAGTGCTACTTTTATCTGAACACGACACGTGTTAGTTGTAAAAACATCGGTCACTGGGAACATGGAAGGGTTTCTGTTGAAAAAATGATTTATATAATTACTTATTTTAAGGAGCAGGGAATACTCTTATACTTGAAAGGTGAGTGTGGACCCCCTTGAAGGGGAATTTAAATAATTTCCTACACAACACCTTTGCTGTCATTCAAACCCACGTGATGTAAATAAGCATTCAAAAGTCCGAGTCAGAATGAAGAAACCTTTGAATTCCGAACGATCTTCAAAGCGCAGTTGAGAGTAAATTGATGCATCCCAATTGTTCAAAATTGTCAGTATCGATATGAATTTTATCATTTTATCAATACATGTTTTAAAAAACACTTTATTAAAATGTGGAAAATGAGCTGCAGTGTCTCTTTAAGCTGTTATTTCTTTACTCAGATAGTGTGGAGAAAGAAGTATATTCGAAAACTGTTTTTGGTAAAGTACAAATTTACGGAAGACTTCTGGTACGATAACATTAATGATATACATGATGGAATTAACGACAAAACAGAGTATATCAAATCACAAAAGAAATTATTAACATTCAGAATTCAATCCATGTTATCATTTGTGTAAGTTATGATTGAAAAAATGAAAGATTTAGTTTTCATGGACTCTTCATTTCGTAGTTATTGAGATTTTTTTACATTACGAAAAAAAATCAACCACTTATAATCGTCACATTATGGTAAAGCAGAACGCTATATCTCTCCTTCGCTGATCATATTCCTCTGGTGTAAAACAAAACCTGCTGAAGATAAGTTATTCCCATTCCCAGATCACGTGGTTTAAAGATTTAAAAGTTATATTTCCTACCTTTCCTTTGTTTTTAATAAAGATGAAGATAACGAACAATGATCAATTTCATAACTCCTATAAGCAATACAAAATAGATAGTTAGGCAAACACGGACCCCTGGACACACCAGAGGTGGGATCAGGTGTCTAGGAGGAGTAAGCATCCCCTGTCGACCGGTCACATCCGCCTTGAGCCATATATCCTGATTAGGTAAACGGAGTTATCATACATGAGTAACCACACATAAAAGCACACTCTGAAGCTACCATCTGATACCTCCGCTGTCAGTGTGTAATTTTATATTTTAGGCGATGTTAGAGCGAACGAACAGCCTTCACTTACAGGTCAGCACACTATATGGCTCAGGGAGCATAACAGAATTGCTAGAAAGCTGGAAAGATTATTTGGCAGAACTTGGAACGACGAAAAAATATTCCAAGAAGCTAGACGAATTGTCGGTGCCATATTTCAACATATAACCTATAACGAGTACCTACCTGTAATCCTGGGCAAGAAAATCATGAAACTGTTTCACCTGAGGCCTAAAAGGAAGGGTAATTTTTTCAAAAATTACAAGCCTTTTGTGAATCCCAATAACCGCCAAAGCTTCATGACGGCTGCGTTTCGATTTGGACATAGCACGATCAATGATCATATCGGGTTCATGTCTGCCAGTGGGGAATACAATCGACGTCGACTTAGGCAACTGTTCCTCAAGCCCGACCCTATGTACCAACCTGAAGGGGTAGAACAAGTGATGCGAGGACTTTACATTGAACATTGTCAGACTGTGGATAGGTAAATTACGATAAATTGCTGTATTTGGGTTCTTTAGATTTCAATGGTAAATTTTTAATTTCGAAATAAGTATTTCTCTCTGTTCTTTGAAGGTTGAAATCAGCGGAAATTACTGATCACCTCTTTGAGATAGGTAGAGGGACTGGGAGCGATCTCATAGCTATCAACATCAACCGAGCACGAGACCACGGCTTACCCCCTTACATGGAGTTAAGAGAAATGTGCGGACTTTCCAAGACTAACAAATTTTCTGGATTGCTAGACCATAGCCCTCAAACTAGGCGATTTCTCCGTCAAGTTTACGAGTAAGTAATTGAGTCATAAAGTTAGAGGAATATATTATCATCAATGGTACTATTCGTTATCAATGGAAAATTTAGATTAATCTTACATCACCTCTTCAGTTACAGAGTGGAGGTGATCGGAAAACCTAACAATTCAAAATAATAGAAAATTTTAGGCAAGTTACAATAAAAATATAATATTTTAAGAAAACTGTTCAGAAAGGTCCTGTGTGGTTTAATTTGCAACACACCAGCCAAATATTATTTTCTTTATTTCTAGTCATGTTTATGACGTAGATCTGTTCACCGGCGGCGTGTTAGAGGAAACCCTGGATGGGGCTGTCGTAGGCCCAACCTTTGCATGCATAATTGGGCTGCAGTTCAAGGCGCTGAAGTTTGGAGACAGGTAAAATATTCAGTTAGAACGTCATAATTTAATTAAGTTTTATCAGTTATGGAGTCATGATAAATTCTAATTCAAAGCACTCTACGTAACAGTCGCTAATCCACGCCTAGGCCAGCATAGAAATATACGTCGTAGTCTGATGAATGCCATCTTATTTAATGATGAATGCCATCTTATTTAAAAACATTTCAAGCCTACTTCATCATCCTGTAGATGATGTAGTTTCATATATGTGTCATTTTTAAAATTAATTTTGACAGAAAATGTGGTGTTTCAAGTAACATTTAATAGGGAAGCATAGGCATTTTTATTTAGTTATTTTAAGAATGTACACTATCATTTCCAAAACAATCATTTGACAAGAAAATTTGTTTGTTTTCTAGGGAAATTATTGTTGTTGAACTATTTTGTAAAAGGGAAACAAATATTGTAAACATTTTGTGTATTTGATACTTAAATAAGCATCTATCACCTTTTTTCTGTGAGTTGACTGCATATTTGAATTATATTCTATTTATTATTTGTCAAAAAAGCATTTAAAAGACAGAAATGTTAAAAGATATACTGACGATATTACTTTGAATTATCATAGCGGTCATGGTGCTTTTGTTTTATTATAACACAGATTTTATTATGAGAATCATCAGCCTAGGACGGGGTTCACTTTAGCACAGCTGGATGAAATCAAGAAAACCACATTGGCTCAGGTCATTTGTAGAAACACAAACATTGGGAAGATCCAGAAGGACGTCTTCAGATATGGGTGAGTATTTCCAAGGTCAACGATGACGTCAAACGTTTGCCACTTTAGAATATGAAGTAAATATCATTATTTGTTTTGTTTTCTTTCTATCAATAAATTTCTGAATGAATAAAAAATGGAATCACATTGACTGTGCTCCATTAAAATTGATGATTAATGATCTATTACAACTAAAGGGGAAATAGAACAATATCACGTGGCATTGAGAAACTATATAATCTATCTTCATCATAATGGCTATGCAGTATGCTAAAGCATAGAAACGAGCATAGCAAGTCTCGGTCACCCTGTATAAGCACCACATTGCTTGTATAGGCCCACAGACATGTTCAATTATCTAATGAAAAGTGCAGATAACAAAAAGTGATCAATTTCATAAAACATATAAAGAATATAAAATTAAGAGAAAGACAAACACAAACCCTGGACATATTAGAGGTGGGATCAAGTACCTAGAAGGAGTAAGCATCCCCAGTTGACCGGTCAAATATACTTAAGGTGGGTCCTTAGTCCTGGATTTTTGGGGTTTAGGTAGCATTTTTTGTTTGGAATCAATAAATTAACATTCAAAGTAATGAAAAAATGCAAATTAGTTAAGGATTTCCATATTAATTTTCATTACAGACACTACTGAAGTCATGTACCCCTATGTAGATTTTCATTGGAAACAGTTATTTGTCGTTATTCTAAAATAAAAACATCAAGAAAATTGTTTAATTGCATTTATTTATCAAGAAACATGTCAATAACTAAAACTCGTGTCATTTTCAATATGTTCATCAAGTTTTAGAATAATAAGTGCAGAATTATTGAATTAGCGTTATTCTCCAAAATGTTAAAAAACAAATAAATGTGGATACAATTTCCTTATAACATGGTTTACATATCATTTTTTCTGTTTATATTAGTAGATGTACATCTATTTTAGTTATCTATGGGAAAAAATCCATACCTTTCCTTAATAATTTCAAATTTATAGCTTCTAGAGTATGTATACCCCCCATAAAAAAACGAAGTCTGGCACCATACAGCGGAGCTATTCAAAATCACTCATGGATTAAAATTTTATCTAATTTCACGAAAAGACACAGATAATGATTCCTTATCACCTTGGTAAAATGTTTGTGAAAAATAAAGGAAATTTATCGCATAATGGACTTGATAAATAATTTATTGAAAACGGAGTTATTGTCCTTGGATTCAATATTTGGAAACATATCATTGACTATTCAAATATAACTAAGACTTTTGAAATATTTTATGGCTGACAATTTTTTTAAAAATAACTATTGAAAAAGACTCCAACAAAATTTATGTTCCAGTCATTAAATCATTGACTTTGCAAAATCTTATGACGTCACAGGAGTGTGGAACTACGTTAATTGATTGAAAATGACGTGACTGTGTTTCATCTTAATAATTCATGAAAATTCAGATTCATCATTTGGTTTCGATTTTTATATAAATATAGCACCAGACTGCACAAAGATACGCAGTTGATAATTTGATTGGTTGTATATTGTTCAACGTCCCTCTAGAGAATATTTCACTCCTATGGAGACGTCGTTAATAATTTGAGATTATGTTATTGTCAGCACGTGGATAAGGCGTTTAAATGTTAAAATACCCTTACATTATTCTATCGCTTTCCAATATTCTCTAGTCATTCTATTGTTATACTTTATGTCTGTGCAAAATTTTCCTGCAGACTGGAAAAAAGAGACTTTGTTATTTTACCTTCAATGTCTGAAAGCTTATCTTTGATACATTACCTTCAATGTCTGAAAGCTTATCTTTGTTATTTTACCTTCAATGTCTGAAAGTTTATCTTTGCAAAACATAAAACAGCACCTCTTTATATGCTTTTGTAAAACTTGAGTGATAAAAAGAATTACCACAAAGTCAGGAAGTTTGAAATTAATCACTGTTCGTTATCTTCACCTTTCATTAGGAACAAATAACACTGATGCACAGAAAGCTAGATACATTGCATTGTATTTCTTTTTGTTCAGTTTACCGGAAGTGGACTGCTCATATATAGATGACGACATTGACTTTTCTTGGTGGAAAGAATCTTAACCAGCATCAACGACAAGTTTTAAGTACACCAGAAATCCAAGCGACGCCATTACTTTTACCATCTCACTTGGGAAGACGAATGTACTTCGGACTTTTTCCTTTCTTTTGTTTTACTTATCTTTATATACGCCAAGATGATTAGTGAGCCTATATGTATATTTTGAGCTTACAAACCTTATCATTAAAGGTGCGACTCCCCTGCATTTTTTAAGAGAAGACTTTCATGTATAAATCTACTCATACACAACTATAAATCGTGTATCTTTGATTAACAAATAAAATGTTGAAAGTACTACTTTATTAAGCTGGTTTATGGATGTGAATTAAGAAGTTACAGACTTGTGTTGTTTGAGTTTTAATTAGCCAAACAGAAATAGTGTATATGGTTGTGCAATTCAATTTAGATCGCACTGACAATCAACAGAAACACTGTGTCCATTGAACAAGTACATTGATGGAACTAATACACAATAGCTCAAACCATCAAACAAGCAGTCCACAGGTGCCATAAGTACTTAGAACAAAACATTGATGACACAGCTACATTGTACCTCAAACCATTATAAAATCAGATAACATAATAGCTCAAGCCGGTACACGATTGATCACAGAAACGGTGTGTCCATGGACTAAGTGTATCAATGGAACCAACTTTATCATAACTCAAACCATCAAACAAGCAGTCCACCGATACACTATGTAAGTGGAACAAGTACATCAATGGAACGATTAAATAATAATGCAAATCCACACGCAATCAATAAACAGAAGTAGTGTAGTTCTAGTCACGAAATAGGAATTAAAGTTGAATAATGTTATAATAATAATAAATTCTTTATTTAGACAGGATAGCACAATTAGTACAAATGACTAGTTTACATTGTGGTCCTGTATAAAACATATTCACAGACAGATAAATGAGAGAATAGAAAAATAGATAACATGATATAAAATATTTTTATTCATTGAATTACTTTTATTGGGAGAACTTACATTTTCCCCCCAAAAACCTTTTAAAATTTGCGCCATTTTGTTAATTTCACCTTATCAAATATGACAGAAATAGTAAAAAAAAAAAAAAAAAAAAGACTGCATATAAAATCTGTAGAATCCAGGAGCTTCTGGGGGTTTCGCCCCCTGGACCCCCACAGGAGCTTCACCCTGGACCCACTGGGTGGCCTCAAGACGGCCCCCAGACTCCCTGCCTCCAAAAGTTGCGCCCCCAACCGCAATTCCTGGATCCACCCTTGCCATAATTATTTTTAAAAGGGGGGGGGGAGACATCGTTGGAGAAATTGCCTTCACAATTGTCAAATATTTTGATAAGCATAATAAAAATTGTGGAGGAGGGCAGATGCAAAAATATAAATAATATTAATGATCATATTCCCCTATCCTCCACGTGTCCGGTAAGGACGTGAAGTTCGCAATAACTGATAAAGAAAATACCAACACACCCCGTCTTGGGCCCCCACAAATCAATAGGTGTAAGAGTTATCTATCTTATTTTCTGAACGTCAAACGCAATCATCGGCAAGGTTTACATTCGCGATCAATCTATTTTTTTTAATTAGATACATTTTTGACAAATAATTTGTACAATACTGGATCAGAATGTTATCTATTGCAAAATATGATAATTAATGTAATATGATTGTCTATCAATTTACCATTACTTAGCCTATCCTCTATTCTAAAATAACAGAAATAAACGTCTGCTGTTTGCTCCACAAAAATGTTTTATTAAACCTTAAGGATCTTATATTCATAATATTTCCAGACAAAATATACACAATATATCTATTTGGCTTTGAAAGTTGGTTTTGTTTACCTCAAATTGTTCCATGGTTCACGGTACTAATATTATTCTCTACCAGCTTCTGATGTTCTGGAGGTTATATAATATTGAAACGGTCCCGGTATATTATGTTCGGATAACCCTCGGTCAAAAAAATTCAAAAAGACAAATTAAGACCACATAGATCTCGAATTTTATTGTTTTCAATATTACAAATACATTTTATATTCAAAGAATATTTCACATGTGTTAATAACTAGTTGTAAACACCCCCATGGAAAGAGTGGAAACAAGCGATGTGAACGTCACAACTTTATGACGTTATTTCTCTGTTCTGTGAAAATTGTCAGAAGCACCCTTTTATCATGGACGCAATCATATATCTATAATAATTAGACTCACTTTAATACTATCTCTGTGTATGAAACCAGATTTTGACGAAAGAATGGATAATACCCGAAATACACCTAGCAAGCTAAGTGAGTAGTTAAAACTAATTGTGTCTCTTGGAATTCAGTTATTGTTTATAAGCCTTGTCACCGATGCCTGGTTAACCGTCACTAAGGACGTCTCTCCACAATGAAAAGTCCATTTCTTCTTCAATGTCCGAACAGTCCACTTCCGGTAAACTAAAAATAGAACAGGAATATTTGTAGCAGGAATAACGATTGTTTTCTGTATTTAATGTCAAATTCCTTATTTTGTTTGACGTATTATAATATATATATATATATATATATATATATATAAAGCACTCAAATTCAACGACCCTCAAAATCAGGCAAAGCTTTGTTTTTTACTTTATCCAACGTAAGACTGATCAGTACAGTTCAGTTTCGATCAGAAGACTTCTATTACCCCATATTACAGCCGATGATTTCAATATGTAGACGTTTTGTTTGTTTGTGGTTTAGTTTTAGTGTTAATTTGTTTTTCTAATTAGTTTTCTTTTCAATGTAAATATCCTATCGTCATGAAAAAGGGGACAGGTTGTCCCGAAAATTTGACAAATTACTGTTGGTCGTGTCATATTTCATTTATATGTCGATTTGATATATCCCTGTGAGCTTGAAATAAAGGACACCACAGAGTCGTCCACTTCTGCTTCATACTTAGATATTTTATTGAAAGTAGACATTAACGGCAAACTGACAACTCAACTGTATGACAAACGGGATAATTTCAGCTTCTCCATCGTCAACTTCCCACATTTGTGTAGCAATATTCCATTATCACCTGCATATGGTGTTTATATATCCCAACTGATTCGATATGTAAGAGCTTGTTCTGGGTATAGTCAGTTTTTAAATCGAGGTAAGCTACTGACAAACAAGTTGATGGTACAGGGATTTCAACAGTCTCGATTGAAGTCAGCATTTCGCAAATTCTATGGTCGTTATAACGATCTAGTTCGTCAATACAACCTCGCATTGGGTCAAATGCTGTCTGACGTGTTTCATACCGATTGTTAAGCCGTTCTTGGCACACTGATTTTGACTGCGGATAACTCCGTTTGCCTGATCAGGATATAGGGCTCACAGCGGGTGTGACCGGTCAACAGGGGATGCTTACTCCTCCTGGGCGCCTGGTCCCGCCTCTGGTGTGTCCAGGGGTCCGTGTTTGCCCAACTATCTATTTTGTATTGCTTGTGGAAGTTATGAGATTGATCACTGTTCGTTATCTTCACCTTGCATTTAGTGCTCTGTATATATCATCGGATCATGTAGCTTTAATCGGGCGGTCCTTCGGATAAGACTGTAAAAACCTAGCCCCGTGTCACAGCGAGTGCGGCACGATAAAGATCCCTCCCTGCTCAAAGGCCATAAGCGCAGAGCATAGGCCTAAATTTTGCTGCCTTTCACCGACAATGGTGACGTATCAATATGAGTGAAATGTTCTCGAGTGGAAGGTTAAACAAAATACAACCAACGATTAACATAAGTGAATGTAGCATAATACAGTTTTATTTCCCATATAGTTTTACCAATTGTTTAAACAAATGAAATTCTGTTCGTTATCTTCACCTATGATTTTTTATAAATTGGAGTTTAATATCATCGATGAACTTAGAAATACTCACCCATGTCTGAAGACGTCCGTCTGGATCTTTCCAATGTTTGTGTTTCTGCAAATAACCTGAGCCATGGTATTTTTCTTGATATCATCCAGTTGTGCTAAGGTGAAGCCCGTGATACTATCATCATTCTCATAATAAAACCTGTGAGTAAATGTAGAGCATCATTGCAATGGTGAAGCAAAGACGTTTTTCAAAATATTTCTAATATCTATCTCATAAATCTTCTATTAAAATCAAAATTGAAATTTCCAGTAAACGCAAAGTAATGTGAAACTAATTGATGCGTAACGAAATCATTTATGCATCAAGTACACTTATTTGGGGTGTTATATTTACATTTTATACAACGAGTGGAAGTGTGGAGTAATCATCAAAGCCGAATATATAGAGATTTCCCCATATTTCCCACAAACAAACATTTACTCACTCTCATGAATACAGGCTTCCCTGGATAGTTAACAAGTATGTTAAGTACGTTAAGGTAATAAGGCGCTTAAATCGAGGAATGTATTACAAGGGGGGAAAACAAACTATCATCACTGTTGAACGAAAATAACGTAAATATAAGGACACGTGATAATTTCTACAAAATGTCCACACGATGTAGAAAACATTTCAAAGTTTTAGTCATTTCCCTTGATACATATGGCGTGCTATGTCGCCATATTTGCATATACATACATTGTAATAATTGTGTCTAGGTTAATGCCGAGTAAGCAGTACTTTAGATATATTTTGGTTACTCAAGTTCTGCTGTAATTGACCAGTTCGGAAAGGTTGATGTCTCTGAGGCGGTCTTACGGATTCAGATTTTTCTTCGCGGTTGTGATCCTTGACATGGGACCGATATTTCACGCCCTAATCCCACGGAAGTATAAAATCATAGTGGACATTATTTTACCTGTCTCCAAACTTCAGTGCTTTGAACTGCAGACCAATTATGCATGCAAAAGTGGGGCCCACCACAGCCCCTTCCAGAGGTTCCTCCGCCACCCCGGCAGTAAACAGATCCATGTCAAAAACATTCCTGAAAATAAATATTTCATTTGATCATCCCTTAAGAAATGTAAATATTTACCAACCAAACAGGGAAACTGAGAAACACAAACACAGGGTCATATTCTATCGATATGAAATTTGAATTGGTTGCAAAGATTTCAGGAATTCACTATGAAAGGTGGAGATGCCCTACGTTACAAAGGAAATACATGTCATCGATAGGGCGCACACACATTTTGTACTGTTTTAAAAACTTCACTATAATATCAAACTTTGATTTTCGTCTGATAAATCATTATAGGAGCGGATAGCAAACCATGCTTATACAAGTCATCTCCGTAAACTTTTACGGGTATTACACGGTACCTTTTAAAATATAAAATACATAATGCAACTTGCAAAATGATTGAATTAAGTATCACAAATGTTACGTAGGTGCAAGTTGAAATTTTAATTAGACCTCTCTAGCCTGATACAGAAGACCGCACATTTGCAAGGATCGTTCACGAAATACACAGACATTAGCATTTTATCTTGTCAGATCAACGCCACATTACATTGTTTCTCGGGCAACATTTTTGAATTGCTAGATATCTTATACCAAACAACAAGGTTGTGCTAATTAATATTTTCCACTTATAATGAAGACCGCTATTCATAACAATGGCCCTTGTGTGAGGATTTATTCCTCTCATCTTATGACGTAGCTACTTACGCGTAGACTTGACGGAGAAGTCGCCTAGTTTTGCGGCTATGATCTCTCAGTCCAGAAAATGTTCTAGTCGTTGAAAGTCCGCACATTTTTCTGAACTCCATGTAATTCGGCAAACCGTGGTCTCGTCCTCGGTTGATGTTGGTAGCTATGAGGTCCCCCCCGGTACCCGCGTCTCTCTCAAAGAGGTGATTGGTAATTTGATCTGATTTTAACCTTCAAAGAACAAAATAGAAATGTAGTTTGCGATCAATTTAACATAAACTGAACATTTCAGAAAGATATATCTAGATTTACCTATCCACGCTCTGAGAATGCTCTATATAAAGTCCTCGCATAACTTGTTCTAATCCTTCTGATTGGTACAAAGGGTCGGACTTTAAGAAAAGTTCCTTAAATGGACGACGGCTGTATTTCCCACTGGTCGACTTAAATCCAACGTGATCATTGATCATGCTGTGTCCAAACCTGAAAGCGGCCGCCATGAAGCCGTGGCGCATGCAGGGATCGACACATGGGTCGTAATCATCGGAACATTCACCCTTGTCTTTAGGTTTCAGGTCAAACAGTTTCATAATTTTCTTGCCTAGGATTGCTGGTAGATATTCGTTATAGGTTATATGTTGAAATATGGCAACAACTATTCGTCTAGCTTCTTGGAATATTTTTTCGTCGTCCCAGGTTCTGCCAAATAACTCTTCCAGCTTTTTAGCTATTCTATTATGTTCCCTGAGCCACACAGTGTGCTGACCACTTAGTGTGGCCTGTTGGTTCACTCTCCGATCACCTGGAAAGAAAATATATTTTGAAAGAGAAATGCGTTGATGATGACGGTGGAAGTCCACGGTGGATATGATTGGTCATCTGGGGGAACCTTATTTCTAATCACTTGATCCCTGTTGATGTTGTTGACCGGTTACACCCGACGTGATATCTCAATTTTAAGAAGCTAAATGAAGTGGTCTGTAAATTAAAAAAATCCGGCCTCCTTAGAGTAAGCATTTTGCAAATCCTATGGTCGTTATAATGAACTTGTTTGCAAACAAAACCTCCATTAACTTGAATACTGTCTGTCATGGTTTATACCAATTGTAAAGCTGTTCTTTGCAAAGTGATTTTGACTATGGATCACTTCATTTGATCAAGATGAACAAGGGATGCTTACTTCTCATAGACACCTTATCCCACCTTGGTGTTTCAATGAGTCTACGTTTGCCCTAATCTAGATTTTGCTTTATTTATAAGATTTTATAATAGACATGAAGTTCTGTCGCTAGTTCAAAGATCGGGGTTATGAATTTCGGACATTTTAAAATGAGTGCTTCAGGTTGTTATTTCCATCTGTATTTGCACTAGCAGTATTGGCGTATCCATTTTGACTATAGTTGAAAGAAAAAGAACTCAATAATCGAAAACATAATGCACTTTATGAATGACAAACAGAAAAACTGCTATATTGTAAACAGTGGCCTGATTTCTTGGACATTGTCAAGTAGAGTACAACCTAATTTCGGTGAAATGTTTTAAGTTATAAGGCGCAAACTTCCCAGAACAGTCCCGGACAATTTGATATCTTACATATTGGACAGGTATCGACTTACTACTTACTTTCAAGATCTGTGTCATCATAAAACATGTTCAACAAAATTAAAAACTTCTTTTATTTATCCATGTGTTTGTACATATCAGTAATTGTTAAAAAATTATTACAAAAAGTCATAACAGTGACTTCTATAATCACAGAAAAAATTGAGAGCATAGAAAATATCATATGAATATCGTATTTAAAAACTTGTCGATGCCACTCGGTCATTTTTACCACGTCCTATCCATGTGTCACCCTCTGAAGAACAAGCAGTATCAAAATTCTTTAGTATATACACCACAACTCTTCAAATTCAGCCTGCAGAAAAAGGCAAGTTTTACTTCAAGCTCCACAGCCTTCTCCAAAAAAACCTGGAAACTGCAACGAAAATGGGTGCATGCTGCTGGAGTTGTACACAGAGCAGCAACTGATCATCCTCATTACCATCCTTCAACAAAAGACAGTCTGATAATAACATGGACGCATCCTTAGTCTAAACACTGGCACCTCATTGATTATGCTCTAGTGCGCCAACGAGATCTCAAAGATGTTCTGCACACCAGAGTGATGCCCAGCACAGAATGGTATACCAACTATCACCTAGTGCGCTGTAAACTCAGGTTGCACTTAAATCCCAAACCAAAAAGCATTCAAGCTCAGCAAACTGTGAAGTAAAAGCTGGCTTCCAGATAGACATGATGACGAAACTAGAAAATGACTGCTGTCCTGAAGATTCCTCTCCCGAAACATTCTTAGAGAAACTGAAAACTGCTATTTTGTGGACATCCAAAGACGTTCTTAGACTTACCTCGAAAAAGACAGAGAATGGTTCGATGAGAACAATCATGAGATTCAAGAATTACTAGGAAAGAAGAGATCAGTCTACCAAGCTCACCTGGCTCAGCCGTCTCGCCTTGTGAAAAAAGTTGCCTTTCGTCACAGTTGTAGCAACATCCGGCACAAGCTTCAAGACATCCAGAACGAATGGTGGACCAACCTCGCGGAAAGATCTCAGGAAAGCGCAGACATTGGTTACTACAGAGGAGTCTATGAAGCCCTCAAAGCATTGTACAACCCTACACATCAGATCCAGAGTCCCTTACGCAGTGTGGATGACCAGGCTCTCCTCACAGACAAATCTATCCTTTGCCGTTGGTCTGAGCACTTTCAGGTCCTCTTCAGTGCTTACAGAGTTGTTCAGGACTCAGCAATTCTCCACATTCCTCATTTACCAGTCAAAGTAGAACTGGACGAACCACCCTCTATGGAAGAATCCATCAAAGCCATAGAAGTTAAAAAGTCGATCGTAAGGCAGCAGAAATTGATCGAATTCCAACTGAGATCTGGAAAGACGGACGCCCAAAATTACACAACAAACTCCACAAACCCCTTGTCTGTTGATGGGAGCAAAGCAAACTTCCAAGAGACTTCCGCGATGCAATCATCGTAACCTTGTACAAAAAAGGGCGAAAAGTTAGATTGCTCCAACTACCTAGGGATCACGCTACTTTCCATCGCAGGAAAAAATCATTGCTCAAGTGATCCTGAGCAGATTGATACCTACCATTGCGGAAGACCACCTGCCAGAATCCAATCTGGCTTCAGAGCAAATAGGGGCAACACAGACTTGGTGTTTATCCTTCGGCAGCTCCAAGAGAAGTGCCGAGAGCAAACGAAAGGACAATATGTAACGTTTGTTGACCTGACCAAGCGTTCGGTACAGTAAGTAGAAAGGGACTATGGCTGATCATAGAACGCCTGGGCTGTTCCCCAAAGTTCCTTAGCATGGCAACCCAACTGCATGAAGATCAGTGTGGCCAGGTCAGATGGAACAACGACCTCTCTGAACACTTCCCATCAACAACGGCGTGAAATAGGGATGTATCCTGGCACTGACTTTGTCCAGCATTTTCTTTAGTATGATGAGTGAGCAAACCACAGAAATATTCAAAGACGACGCAGTTCACATCCGATACCGCCTTGATGACAGTCTGGTAAACCTCAGAAGACTGCAGACACACACACAAATTATCAAGCAGATGATAATAGACCTCCTCTTTGCCGACGATGCTGCCCTCGTTGCCCACTTCGAAAGAGCCCTGCAGCGTATAACATCTTGTTTTGCAGAGGCTGTCCATCTCTTCGAACTCGAGATCAGCATGAAAAAGAAGGAAGTCTTCCACCAGCCTGCCCCCCCCCCCCCCCCCCGGAAGAGTACTACAATCCGCACATCATCATGGACGAGACTCAGCTGTAGACAGTTCACCAGTTCATGTTTCTGGGAAGTACCCTCATATCAGATACCAAAATCGACAAGGAAATTGATAACAGACTGGCAAATGCAAATAGCGCATTTAGAGGGCGGCTATACAAAAGATTCTGGAACAACAAGCACCTGAAGAAGAGCACCAATATTATTGTTTACAAAGCCGTAATACTTACCACACTCATGTATGACTCTGAATCGTGGGTCACCTATCGCCACCATCTGCGATTTCTGGAGAACTTCCATCAGTGCTGTCTCTGCACTATCCTCAAAATCTCCTGGAACGACTACGGGACCAATGTTGAGGTTTTCGAACATGCGGAGATCACCAGCATCGAGGCTATGTTGCCGCAGTCGCGGCTAAGCTGGACGGAGCACGTCTCCTGAATAAAGGACCACCACCTGCCAAAGATAGTCCTGTATGGCGAACTCTCCATTGGCCACCGCTACAGAGAAGCACCGAAGAAACGATATAAAGTTTTGATGAAGTTCCTTGGTATCTGCCTTACTGACCACCACCAGTGGTCTAATCTTGCTGATGACCGCCTCGTATGGCCCTACACCGTCCATCAGGCTGAGGACTTCCTGGAAGACTTCCGCAGAAAGATCCTCCGTAGGACGAAGAATAGAACCTCAGCAGCTACGTCAGTACTAGACTAGACCTATAACTGTAGCCGCTGCAACTATCAGCGCGCCTATAATCGGCGTGAACAGTCCCCTTCGTAAAAGCCAAAAAGAGAAGAAGACAACTTTTCCCTCTTGTTTAATCACTATCAATTGATTTCTGAATTTCCAACAAAGAAAAGTACATACTGATTTACATCTTGTATGTATTCAAAATTAAGTATAATGTGGATTAAAATCACGTGGGTTTTTTTTCACTATGTTGAGATAAGCTACCTTAAAGAAATAACATTGCTCTTAGTGTCATGTATGCTAACTATCATTAATGTTTGTTTGTGAGATAAACTGCTTATGGTTTATAATGTTCGTGACTTATTAAGTATATTCATCATGGTATATAATGGTCGTGTCATCATGGTGCTAGTTGTGTCATTTTTAAGGGTCGTGGATCATAATATTCGTGACATAGAATTGTCATGGCACATAACCATTGGGATTTATAATATTTGTAGTATACAATGGTGGAGAAATGCAGTGGTCGTAGCCTTATAATGGTCTTAGCATATGGAATACGTGAAATATAATGGTTGTGGAATGTGATGGCCCAGGAATACAATGTTCGTGATGCATACATATTTCTTGAGTTATTGGTGGTGACATATAATGGTTTTGTCAATCCATCATTTATAAGATCCCTGATATTGTTATGACATCATCAATATTAATATGGGTAATGCACGCGAGACTACCGATCTCTAAAATTCGCGCGTGTGTGGCGATTGCTAATGAGTAAAACACTAGTATCTAGGAATTGTTTTATAGAGTTTTAATTACCATTATTCAATTTATACAAAAGAATGTACCTGTCTAATTCTGTTTCCAGATTTTCAGTTCTTTAATTATTAGGCCGTTCTTTAGGATTTTTTTTCATTATTAGGCCGTTCTTTGGGATCTCTTTAATTATCAGGATTTGTTTTAATTATTCGGTCGTTCTTTGCAGAGTAATTCTGATCGTCTGATCAAGATGTAGGACACACAGCGGGTGTAATCGGTCAACAGGGGATGCTTACTCCTCCTAGGCATCTGATCCCACCTCTGGTGTGTTCAGGGGTCCGTGTTTGCTCAACTCCTAATTCTGCATTCTTTATAGGACTTATGAGAGTTCGTTATCTTCAATTTATCAATCAAGTTCCTCCTCTCCCCTTTCTTAATTTTGTTTTCCTATTTTAAATACCTGACAGGAAGCATTTCAATTCTGGATTAGTAACACGACATCCACGACTTCCTGCTGGCATCAGATCTCCTTCTCCATCAGGATGATTCTGGGTTTTCAGGCGTCCTGTAAATTGAAAGCGGAAGATGCTAGCAAGAATATAAACATTTATGTGGTTTGGGAACATTGACTTTAATACAAATGTATGTTAATTATATAGACAGGTCACAAAAACTTTCTTAGTCTCTTCACACTTAATAAATGATAGAAACTTTCATTTCATAGGATGACATATTAACTGAATTCTAATGGCAAAAAAGCATTATATAAAAGCAATTGCAAGCCACTATTGTATATCTGATATTTAGAAGACAATACATTACATAAAACGATAACATTTACGGAAGTGTTTGTTTTACAGACAGGAAGTGAGGTTATGGAAAACGACTGAATGTAAAACCAATTTTCAACTCGATACCAATTTCTCATTTTACCGTGCATAACTTTTCTCTCTATCTATCTCTCTATCTTCCTGCTTATCAGATTCCTGACAAACGGTGATATTTGAATTTAAGGTACCGGTAATAGGAAAAGTTTTTACATCATTATACATCATTATACAGTATTTATCATATAAAATGTTTTTTAAAATCTGATGATTTAGACGTTAGGGAGGAGAAACTGTCTCAGAACAACTGTTCACCCCTCTCAGTGGTATCTGTTGATCGACATGGTACAGTATTCATGATGGTCTCCAGTTCGCTATGCACCAGCAGATATGAAACATGTGGGTGAAAGTGACGTTTACTTAAGTTCACAAAGCAGTTTCATATATCAAAACCCGAGTGCATTCACCTTCTGGATAAATTGCGGCTCACCAATAGGTGAAACATCTTCACAAGTCAAGGGTTATTAACTCGTTACCTCGCAGTAAATTCTGTGAAGATGTAGGTGAAAGAGAAAGTCGATCTCAGTCACCAGATTAAAAAATCTTTCCCCTTTTTAAAGGACCAAGAAGGCTTTCCCATAATTTGATTCAAAACGCAGTTTATCGCATCCATGGTAAATGCCTTTTTAAGAAGCTACCTGAACCCTTATGTTTATTTACATTACTTACGTCTGAAAGGTCTTTTAGATCAATCTTTAAGACACTTGCTACAACTTTCCCACCTTCTTTCGAAGAGTTCCAATTAATATATGTTTCCAGTTTTTGACAACATTTGGGTCCTTACTGTAGAGTATTTAGTGATACTTGTTTACCAACATGATGCAATTTTTAAATCAATTTGTGAAAAGAGTTCTTGAAAGCGATTATAGAGTATCTCTATACAGGAAGCTTTGAAAACAAGTACCCGGTAAACACTAATTATTCTATCAACTTGACTTGATTCAGTTTATATTGTTGCTATTTCAACATGTCTTGCATATTCATTTATATTTTGTACAGACAGTTTTTAAAACAGAAGTTTAATTTGCTATTAGTAAGTGCTCTGCATCTCCTTTGCTTACTTACCGCCTTTAAACTCTCGGACGGCAGCGCAAGATTCAGAGTCCGATCCATAGAATGTAGAAGCGTCGATGTAAGTTGTGAACCCGTTAATGGTCTGACGAATCTCTAAACAGAGTATTTCAGAACATATCTGTGTAGTCCGTATATTACATGTATATAAGTAAATATTTGTATATGTTTCATCAGGTACAAATGTAATCAAAAGTTGAAGGACGCCATCTCCTTTCAGAACACTATATGGCTAAAAAGGGGGAATTAAAAGATGAAAAAGAAAAAAACATATAACATGAAACATTTCTCACCAACTCATAAAATATAACTGTATATGTGTACTCACTGGCATTACAAGCTAAATCTGGTGAAGACTTCGATCGAGCAAAGTTCAGACAGGTTCGACCAAAGCGACCAAAGAAGGGGTCGTCTGTTCTGATTTTAAGCGGCATAATGCAATTTATGTCTGTTTTATCGTCTTCACAGCAGTCAAATCTGCCTCCGTCAGGTTCTAGCGTAACAAAAAGGAATTACATCATCTTTACGGTCATAATCTGTCTTATAGGAATTAAACATTTCATTCAGATTATCTTTAAGCTATTGTGCACATGAGATAGCAAACTATTAACTTTTTGAATTACAGAACAAATCTTCACAGTTTAATGACAATACTGAAGAGTTTATATACTCAGTTATACGAGAGTAAAAAAAACTGTAAACATTAACGTAAACAGTGAAAAGTCAATGTCAAAATACTGAAGAGTTTATATACTCAGTTATACGAGAGTAACAAAGCTGTAAACATTAACGTAAACAGTGAAAAGTCAATGTCAAAATACTGAAGAGTTTATATACTCAGTTATACGAGAGTAACAAAGCTGTAAACATTAACGTAAACAGTGAAAAGTCAATGTCAAAATACTGAAGAGTTTATATACTCAGTTATACGAGAGTAACAAAGATGTAAACATTAATGTAAACAGTGAAAAGTCAATGTCAAAATACTGAAGAGTTTGTATACTCAGTTATACGAAAGTAACAAAGCTGTAAACATTAACGTAAACAGTGAAAAGTCAATGTCAATATCAGATGAACACAAAGGATATATATATCAATCCGTTAAGGAACACATGATTTCAGGTGTATAAATGAAGTTGTCTATAGTTTTACGGTTTTCGAAATATTTCATGAAAAAAATGTTTACT
Organism: Ostrea edulis; assembly: GCF_947568905.1. Lineage (NCBI taxonomy): Eukaryota > Metazoa > Mollusca > Bivalvia > Ostreida > Ostreidae > Ostrea > Ostrea edulis. The sequence goes on along the minus strand of NC_079165.1, from coordinate 25,166,782 downwards.
ATATTTGGGGGGGGGGGTCTGTGCAGTTTTCTGGATAAGCTGGCTTCACGTTCATATCATGAAAGTGAGCTACAGTGCACTATTATCGAAATGAACAACTGCTTATTTACTAAAACCTCTGCAATGCATAAAATGGAATTCACCTAATCATTCATCGGACAAAATACCTCCCTTAACAAGACGAGTCACGTAACATTTAAATTGACGGAAAAGTTATTCTATTTTCTCTTGGGTTCGTGTAGTAATTTACTGAAAAATATTTTATTTAAATTACATTTAGCTTTCATTATCATTTGCTTTAACCCCCCCCCCCCCCCCCAAATACACAAATGAAAATTAACACATAGTTTTCAATATTTTGGCAGTCGAAACGTGGTCCGTCCAGATCTTAGTTTGGCATCATGCCAGAACTATCAACTTCTTTTTGAAGCATTGACATATGAACTTGAAATTCAAGAACAGTCGAAAAAAAAATTCTGTAGATTAAACTCAAACAGCGTGAACAGTCGCTATCTATCATTGTAATGGGAATGACTTCATTTTGCTTAAAAGAAATATTTTGTTGTATTTTAGCGCCTTACTATCGAAGCACACCTGATATCATAGCCTTGTTTACAGTACTTACTCCTCGATACAACATTGTCCAGAATATCGTGGCTCAACAACTGACCATATCCCATCAGGAAATGGGTGTACTTTCTCTCTTCATTGCTCTTGTCGCTCCTTTCATGGATCGCAAGTCTTACCTTTCTGGGTTCCGGTAGGGAACCATATATTCCTCTTTGCCTAGGTGCACCAACACCTTCATTAATTCAAGAGAGAAAAAATTGTCGTAGTTTGCAACTAATTGAAGCATGAATGAATAATTCCTTAGATACGTTTATAATGTATTTGCTTGGTAATTAAGTCCCTTCAGGAATTTTTACACCAAACTTTTTTTTCTTCACTTTTGCATCTTACTACTTATACTGAACTACCTATGGCTTTCATAATCAACTATGACAACCCTGAAACAAGACCTTGGTTTTGATCGAAATATCTTCAGAAAAACAAGCAAAATTCTATTCTGGTGTTCACATTTGCAGAAGGAACAGATCTCCATTTTTACGACACAGATTTGTTAGAGTTAGGACCGTAAGATGACCCAGTCAGTGAATCTACCACTGTGTCACCATTAAAGTCATCATTTCAAGAGACAATACGTCATTATGCTCACCTTAGAAAACCTTCAAAAGAAGTATATACCTGTAATTTATGTACATATATACATGCATGTCACTCACCATCGTCGTAAGCTGAGCAGACAAAGCGGACCAGAGGAGTTCCCGCCTTTCCCCAGTACGGATTAGCCAAATTGTTACAGCTGCCATCGATTGTTCTATATTTGCTGTTCTCATCACAAGTGATCTTCTTCTGGAATTCACATTTGTCTGCTTTTGAATCGGCTCTGATTTGGACTTTCTCCAACGAAACTTTGCTGACCTGTTCAGAACGTAAAGGTCTATTGTGCATCGCGTGGGCGCTCCTAATGGTCCTATTTCTGTTGAAAAAGAAGAGAAAGTCATGGATAAAAGATCATTAGTCCAAAGGTTAGAGGTTACTGTTTTTCCCTGATCGTATCTCCGTTGTCTTTGTGATGCTTCTTCATCATGCATATACCTTTCTTGTTTTTATTGGTAGAAAAAAACTTGCGGAGGTTTTCCTGAGTTAATCATATCTTATGATAGGACGAATTTGGCTCCACTTTTTTGGCACGCTGTTTTTGGCTATATTTAGCTCTAAAACTTCATAGTTATTTCGGATTTCAAACATTTCGGTTGAGCATCACTGAAGAGACATTATTTGTCGAAATGCGCATCTGGTGCATCAAAATTGGTACCGTATAAGTTTTATATTATGACCCCTGGGTAGAGGCCTCTGCTGGTGGACTGTTAGTCCCCGAGGGTCTCTACAGCCCAGTAGCTAAGTACTTCGTTACTAGCTTGAAAATACGGATGTATATTTAGTTGCTGTTATAAAATTTAGAAATTCATTTCAAAATTAAGGAATATCTCCCTCATGCATAGCTCTTATCCTTGGACGAATTTGGCTCCACGTTTTTGGCACGCTGTTTTTGGCTATATTTAGCTCTAAAACTTCATAGTTATTTCGGATTTCAAACATTTCGGTTGAGCATAACTGAAGAGACATTATTTGTCGAAATGCGAATCTGGTGCATCAAAATTGGTACCGTATAAGTTTTACATGATGAACATTGGTTAGTTAAATTTTTATTTTACTATCCGCAAAAATAGATCACCTCTCTGAATATCGTTCATATTTGATATATAGAAATATCAATATTGTTCACAATGTGGCTTTATGTTTTATAAATAAAGCTTACACTAAAACTCAAATTTTCGGTCAGACTACAGAAGACAATCAAATGCTTCATTTGTTTTAAAGCAGTGTCTCCAGAAACGGTGCAAAAGTGACAATAAAAGTGCTCATAGATTTGCCACATTTTTGGAGTTTATTAAGGAATGAAAGATGAAGATAACGAACAGTGATCAATCTCATAACTCCTATAAGCAATACAAAATAGAGAGTTGGGCAAACACGAACCCCTCAATATACCAGAGGTGGGACCAGGTGCCTAGGAGGAGTAAACATCCCTTGTCGACCGGTCACACCCACCATGAGCTCTATATCTTGATCAAGTTAACGGAGTTATCCGTAGTCAAAATCAGTGTGTCAAGAACGGCCTAACAATCCGTACGAAACACGGCAGACAGCATTTGACCCGATGATAGGTTATATTGACAAACTAGATTGTTATAACGACCATAGAATCTGCGAGATGCTGACTTTAAACGAGACTGTTGAAACCCTTGCACCATGAACTTGTTTGTCAGTAGTCTGATTCGATTTAAAAATGATCATACGCAGAGCAAGCTCTTTCGTATCGAATCATTTGAGATATAAATACCATATGCAGGTGATAATGGAATATTACTACATGAATATGGAAAGTTGACGATGGCGAAGCTGAAATCATCCTGTTTTCATAAAGTTGAGTTCTTAGTTTGCAGTTTGGATGACTGTAATGTCTTTATTTCGAGTTTACAGGGATATATCTCTTCATATTTTCAAAGAATAAACATCAATTTTTAATTTATAATCCTTTACTTATACGTTAGTAGAGTAGGTTCTTACCTATTTGATTCTCTACTTTCCAAAGACTCATCGACAGATCGCTGACGGTGGTATTGAATTTTTCTGTAGATTGGTTTACATTGAAGACATTTACAGTTCTGTGTGGCCGGCCTGGTCAATAATTCATTCTGACGTGGATTTGGTAGTCGCGATGGTCGCCTTCTTCGCGGAGTCGGGAATGGTTTGTATAGAGGTTTTCGTCTGTTGTTTGATCCATATGGTTTTTTCATTTGACGACGTCTATTGAATGGTTTTCGGATTTTAAATTTACGGATTAATTTTTGCAGTGAAGGCTTGGGAATTGGTCTCCGAATTCGCGGTCGTCTCTGAATCGATCTGTGTGGAGGTTTTCTTTTCGATCCATACTGTTGTGAATTACTTAGAGATCGTCCATCTTTTTCTATTGACGGTTGTGTGTTGCCTGATTTATACTCAGCAACTTGTGTTGCTCTTTTGTTGGCCTCAGCCTCCAAAACCAGAAGTATCATCAGGCTAAAAAAGCACATATATATCTAAAGAAAGGTGAAGATAACGAACAGTGATCAATCTCATAACTCCTACAAGCAATACAAAATAGAGAGTTGGGCAAACACGGACCTCTGGACACACCAGAGGTGGGATCAGGTGCCCAGGAGGAGTAAGCATCCCCTGTTGACCGGTCACACCCGCCGTGAGCTCTATATCCTGTTGAGGTAAACAAACTGACCACATAAAACAGAATGCATATCTAAACGACTTACCACACACAACACAATGTATATCTAAAAAAAAAAACTGACCACATACGGCAGAATGCATATCTTAACAAACAAACTGACCACATACAACACAATGTATATCTAAAGAAACAAACTAACCATATACGACGGATTGTATATTTAAACAAAGTGACCACGTACAATAGAATGGATATGTAAACAAACTGACCACACACAGCAGAATGTATATCTAAACAAACTGACCACATACAACAGAATCTATATCTAAACAAACAAACTGACCACCTACAACAGAATGTATATCTAAACAAAAAAACTGACCACATACAACAGATTGTATATTTAAACAAACTAACCACATACAACAGAATGTATATCTGAAGAAACAAATTGACCACACACAGCAGAATGTATATCTAAACAAACTGACCACATACAACAGAATATATATCTAAACAAACTGACCACATACAACAGAATGTATATCTAAACAAACTGACCTCATACAACAGAATGTATATCTAAACAAACTGACCACATACAACAGAATGTATACCTATACAAACAAACAAACTGACCACATACAACAAAATGTATATCTAAACAAACAAACTTAACACATACAACAGAATGTACAGTATATCTAAACAAACTTACCACAAAAAACAAAATGTATATCTAAACAAACAAACTTAAAACATACAACAGAATGTACAGTATATCTAAACAAACTGACCACATACAACAGAATATATATCTAAACAAACTGACCACATACAACAGAATGTATATCTAAACAAACTGACCACATACAACAGAATGTATATCTAAACAAACTGACCACATACAACAGAATGTATACCTATACAAACAAACAAACTGACCACATACAACAAAATGTATATCTAAACAAACAAACTTAAAACATACAACAGAATGTACAGTATATCTAAACAAACTTACCACAAAAAACAAAATGTATATCTAAACAAACTTACCACATACATCAGAATGTATATCTAAACAATAAACTGACCACATACATCAGAATGTATTTCTAAACAAAAAAACTGACCACATACATCAGAATGTATATTTAAACAAACTTACCACATACAACAGAATGTATATCTAAACAAACTGACCACATACAACAGAATGTATATCTAAATAAAAGGTGTCCTATATCTTGATCAAGTAAACGGAGTTATCCGTACTCAAAATCAGTGTGCCAAGAAGGGCCTAACAATCGGTATGAAACACGTCAGACAGCATTTGACCCAATGATATGTTGTATTGGCAAACTAGATTGTTATAGCGACCATAGAATTTGCGAAATGATGATTTTAAACGAAACTGTTGAAATTCCTGCACCATCATCATCTTTGTCAGTATCCTGTCTCGATTTAAAAACTGATCATACGCAGAACAGGCTCTTGCGTATCTAATTAGTTGAGAGATATAAACACCATATGCCGGTGATAATGGAATACTGCTACATAGATAAGGGAAGTTGACAATGGGGAAGCTGAAATTATCCCGTTTATCATGAAGTTGAGTTGTTAGTTTGCCGTTAATATCTATTTTCAATAAAATATCAAAGTAAGAAGCAGAAGTGGACGACTCTGTGATGTCTTTATTTCGAGTTCACAGGGATATATCGAATCGACATATGAATGACAATTATTGTTGTTGATAGATAAAACGTCGTAGATATATCTAAATGTCGCATTGATGGCCACAGCAAGAGATTTTTTCTTCTCATGTAGAAGTTTTTGAATAAATTCTGCTTCATAAGAATATAATAACAAACAGACTTACCCCATACAACAGAGTGATACTGTATAATGAAGTCCAGTGTCACTAATTCTATTATTAAGTGGTTACATGTATTCGTAGATTAGCTGATTTTTTGACTTTTTGATCGTTAAATTTTGACTTTTATTAACTAATTATTGGGATGTACATTTATGAAAGATCAAGAGATCCTTCTTGAATGACACTTATTACACAGCATGTATTATATGATATACTTTAGTAAACGGAGTCTTAATCAATTTGACTGACATTATTTTAATTCACGCACTATTATAAGCAACAACAAAAAACTATTCCAATATACACCTTGACTACCAACACTCATGACTACTCAACTCATCACACATTTTTATGAAATGTTTCGTCGATAGATCTACACACTTTTTAATACAACTTACTCTTAATACTTTAAACTAGACCAACAGATACAAACTACATCAGCCTACAAACTTGCAATCTACTACATAGATCTACTACAATCTACTACGTAGATCTACTACAATCTACTACATATTCCAGAATGGATTTGCTTTTAATATTACATTTCGGTGAAGTTGTTGGTTAAGAAACACCTTAGCATCAATACACAGTATAATCATAGACAATGAAACAGAATCCACTGCTCAATGTGTTAACCGCAATTCGTCAAGAAATCCTAGCGACATCTACTGAATGGTCAGTAGACATTTGCAGAACTACACAGAACCTTTTTGGCAGCTTTCAGTGATGCCTTGTGTTGCACAAGTCACGTGCTATAAATGTTATCTAATAGTGATGATGTAAATTTTATACTTTTATTATTCGCATGAAATAACATTTCAGTGGATGAAATTAAAATAAATTACAAAAAACATAATCAATTATACGTAGAATGACAAGACAAACAGAGAGAAAGAAAGAACAAAAACTTACACGAGAACAAACCCTACCCACGGGTGTGACATGCTGACAGCTCTTGTACTCAAGTTTAGAAATTCGTCGCATTTATATTTTTCGTGGTTTCAAGATTTTATCTAAAACATTTCATTGGTCCAAATGGATATTAGCATACTGATAACGTCTTATTATTGATTTCTTTAAGTTTTAAGTGTTTCTGGTACACCAAGCAAGCGAATGTTTAATTTATCGATTGAAAACCACTCATTTTGAGATACTCATATTCTCTCTTACGCATGCCGTTTTCTAATTCGTTATTTAAAGCTGTCATTTTGTCACCAAAAATTCAATTCAATGAAATTTGCTCTATGATATAAATTTCAGTAATAACATTAGTATTTAGTTATTTCAAACACTTTTTGACCTCAAAGCAGGCACATGAATATGTAAATTTTGTGATTAAATAATTATTGTCTTGCAAGACAATAATTCTTCCTTATATATTTCTTTACACTAAAAGCGGCTATCTAACGTAGTTTTATTACGTTTCTCTTGTTTTGTGTATCAAAATAAATATTTCATTAGTCATCAATATATATTCCTATTTCATTGAGAGATTTTAAGAGAAGAAATGGTTGGCATCACTTTCTCAGCTAATGCCCCTCTAAAACTTCATTCGGCTTTCCAGTTTGAATATTAACCACAATTTTGTTGACATAATACTTACAATGCTTTCTGTAATACTTACAAAGTTTATTTCATCACGTTTAAAAAGAGTTCAATATTTATAATACTTGCAAAATTTTATTTTATACTTACACCATTTTATATGATACTTTATATGCTCAATATTATATTTGCAAAGATTCATATAAAACGCATAACATTTCAATAATACTTACAATGTGGATACAATCAGTGGATGAACAGGTGAATACAAACAGTGGATAAACAGGTGGATACAAACAGTGGATGAACAGGTGGATATAAACAGTGGATGAACAGGTGGATATAAACAGTGGATGAACAGGTGGATATAAACAGTGAATGAACAGGTGAATATAAACAGTGGTTTAACAGGTGAATATATACAGTGGTTGAACAGGTGGATACAAACAGTGGATGAACAGGTGGATACAATCAGTGGGTGAACAGGTGGATATAAACAGTGGATGAACAGGTGAATATAAACAGTGGATGAACAGGTGGATATAAACAGTTGATGAACAGGTCAATAAAAACAGTGGATGAACAGTTGAATATAAACAGTGGATGAACAGGTGGATATAAATAGTGGATGAACAGGTAAATATAAACAGTGGATGAACAGGTGAATATAAACAGTGGATGAACAGGTGGATATAAACAGTGGATGAACAGGTGAATATAAACAGTGAATGAACAGGTCAATACAAACAGCGGATGAACAGGTGAATATAAACAGTGGATGAACAGGTGGATATAAACAGTGAATGAACAGGTGAATATAAACAGTAGATGAACAGGTGAATATAAACAGTGGATGAACAGGTGGATACAAACAGTGGATGAACAGGTGAATATAAACAGTGGATGAACAGGTGGATATAAACAATGGATGAACAGGTGAATATAAACAGTGGATGAACAGGTGAATACAAACAGTGGATGAACAGGTGGATACAAACAGTGGATGAACAGGTCCATATAAACAGTGGATGAACAGGTCCATATAAACAGTGGATGAACAGGTCCATATAAACAGTGGATGAACAGGTCCATATAAACAGTGGATAAACAGGTGAATACAAACATTGGATGAACAGGTGAATACAAACAGTGGATGAACAGGTGGATATAAACGGTGGATGAACAGGTGGATACAAACAGGTGGATATAAACGGTGGATGAACAGGTGGATACAAACAGTGGATGAACGGGTCCATATAAACAGTGGATGAACAGGTGGATATAAACAGTGGATGAACAGATGAATATAAACAGTGGATGAACAGGTGAATACAAACAGTGGATGAACAGGTGGATATAAACAGTGGATGAACAGGTGAATACAAACAATGGATGAACAGGTGGATATAAACAGTTCATGAACAGGTGGATATAAACAGTGGATTAACAGGTGGATATAAACAGTGGATGAACAGGTGGATATAAACAGCAGATGAACAGGTGAATATAAACAGTGGATGAATAGGTGAATACAAACAGTGAATGAACAGGTGAATATAAACAGTGAATGAACAGGTGAATACAAACAGTGGATGAACAGGTGGACTCGGTCAGGGAATGAACAGGTGCACGTTGTAAGGAAAGCATTTCAATTTGGGTTGTGGACGCTAACGGTTGTGGGGCGGTGACGTAGTGTTCTCCCAAACATGTGATACAAGATTAAACATAAAGCACTAAAATGACCAACGATACGAACATCTAGACCCGACAGGAACATCTAGACCAGACACGAACATCTAGACCCGACACGAACATCTAGACCCGACCTTTCCTCAGGACAAACAAAAAAGTGTTGGGTAAAAGAGTAAAGTATAATATCGTAAGTCCCATGAAGAATACAGGTGAAGAGGAAACGGGTTCATCTACTCTGGTCACACGCTACTAGGAGGTGATTTGGTTCCATCAGTCACATGATGTCAACTTCCAGCAAAGGTGAGAGAGAGAGAGAGAGAGAGAGAGAGAGAGAGAGAGAGAGAGAGAGAAATCACTACATATTGATACCCACTTCCGCCTGCGTGGAACCAAATCTCCTGGCAGCGAGTGACCAGTGCGCTAGACCGCTCGACCATCTTCATATATATGGGCAAGTAAGATAAAACATGCTTTCGACACACACGGTCATTGAGAATGAAAATGGAATACAGTTATTTGACATAAATTTAATAAACTGATACACACTGTATTCAAGATATTCATATAAAACACAGAGCATAAATGACCGCACTGTGTGCACGTGGGTACAGTTTATTTTAGCGATTTTAAAATTTTATCGCAGTGGGATTTGATGCACTTCTTGGCGTACAATCATGATTTAGCGCTTCTTGATGATAAATAAATAATTTCTTATTTTACCGCAACTATTATTATTCTGATAGAGATGCACTCAGATGTTAATCTAAAATCACTTTCCACCACAGAAATATGACCCAAAAAGCTATCATTAGTAGAAGATACACCAGTGATATCTCGTGTAAAAAAGTACTGTCTGATGAAAATTATTCAAACTTTGCCAAACTCTTAGGCGTTTATCAAAAATCAAATGTCCTTTGAACTGACGATTAAACTCGAATTTGAAGTGTATATGCATGCGTGATATCACCTGCCAATCCTGCGTAATTACATGTGTATGGAAAGCCAGTGGGCTCAGAATTGTCATTAAAAATCTTACATCCTTCAATGTAAGATGTCCAATACTTATAAGTAATTCTTTAAGATACTCGCTATTGGGTGAGTATGAAAGTCCTGTGAATAGTCTTATTGATATTCAATTATTGACGTTCTTAAAACTCATTTGCATACCGATGTTTGACAGATCTACATGTAAGTCGTTAAGATAGGTAGTGACAGTTTCATAGCCAAATGCTCGGCATCAGGTGTGAATGTCATGGGTCCTCGGAAATGACCTTAATGTCCCGTGTCACATTAGGCGTGGCACGCTAAAGAACCCGCACTGCTCAATGGTCGTAAGCGCCGATTTGATAATAATAAAAGTCAAGAAACACAAAACTCTATTAACATTTCACTGTTAGCGCTTTCGGCTTTAATTTAGTTAAGTGAAATGTTATTTTAGTTTTGTGTATCTTGACTTTTATTATTGGATGTATTTACTGTATCAAATACTGAATTCTTTCTAAAAATTATATATATATATATATATATATATATATATATATATATATATATGATAGCCTAACTGTTAACAACTCCACGGACTATTCTTATCACTCTGTGTTGCATCAACAGATCGCGGCAACTTCGTCATAGCTCGTTGCAACTGATTATATATATATATATATATATATACTCTGCTGGTGGACTGTTAGTCCCCGAGGGTCTCTTCAGCCCAGTAGCTAAGTACTTCGTTACTAGCTTGAAAATACGGATGTATATTTAATTGCTGTTATAAAATTTAGAAATTCATTTCAAAATTAAGGATTATCTCCCTCATGCATAGCTCTTATCCTTGGACGAATTTGGTTCCACTTGTTTGGCACGCTGTTTTTGGCTATATTTAGATCTAAAACTTCATAGTTATTTCGGATTTCAAACATTTCGGTTGAGCATCACTGAAGAGACATTATTTGTCGAAATGGGCATCTGGTGCATCAAAATTGATACCGTATAAGTTTTACGTTACAGATGATTCCAATATCTAATACTTGAGAATGAAATTTTGGACCAAAGTGGTAGTCTATTAAGTTCTGCTAGACAACAAGCATATATATAAGCCCAAAACGGGCTTAGCCGCTGTGTCTATCACTATTAATTTTGCATTGCTTATTGTTTAGGTATGAAAATCCCGAAATGAAAACAATCACTAAATCTTCCGTTCAAATGAAGACTTCAATGGTACAATATTTTATCTGCTGAAATTGAAGAGTTCCTATAGTCAAATTACTGATATATAGTATCCCCACATACAATGTACCTACTTGTATATCGCTAATCTACAAAACAAACTATAGGAACTCTTCAATTTCAGGAGATAAAATATTCCGTCATGGAAGTCTTCATTTCAACGGAAAATTTAGTGATAGTTTATTTTATGGATTTTACATCAATTGCCAGAACCGGTCGAAGCTGAAAGTAAATTTCCAGACATGAATTATGAAGGACTACTCCGAGATTCGGTGGAGGCGTCAGTTCAAATATTCATCTCAGCTGAGATTACCCCCCCCCCCCTCCCCCCCCCCCCCGATCCGCGTAGTCTCCTTTTTTCCGCAGGCCCACTGAACCACATTTTCCCCATGTCTCCGTAATCCTCTTTAATCCGAAGACTGCATGGACTAGTTGTTCCTAGCACGATTATGACAAAAAAAAAAGATGCTATTCTTAAAATGTACTTAATAATGATCATCTACAATCACATTTCACGACGGAAATATGACCCAAAAAAGCTTGACGCTTTATACAGTACGAATTAGATATTTACACGATTAGCAAAATCACAGAGGTATATCTCGTAAAAGAAAGCATTATCTGATGAAAAGCATTCAAACTTGACGAAATTTTTGCACATTATCACAAATAAATTCCTTTGAACTGATGGTGTTACATTAAATATATAGGATATCAAGGGCATTTCAATATATCTGTAGGTCACCGAGATAAAATCAGTGACGGAATTATTTCTATAAAACAATTACAAAGAAAGTTGAATATTAACTGTGATCAATACAAAAATATATTCTTTGGTTCTTCACTTCCTGACTTCTTTGTAAATAAAACCTTTGAAGAATTATTAGAAAATATTAATAACACTCAATGTGGAAAACTCTCATCTTATAGTGCAGTCATTGTTCATTGTATGTTGTTTAAAGTCCCTCTTAAAAATCTTTCACTCATATGGAGACGTCACCATTGCCGGTGAAGGGCTGCAAATTTAGGGCTATGCTCGGCGCTTATAGCCACTAAGCAGGGAGGGATCTTTATCGTGCCACACCTGCTGTGACACGGGGCTTCGATTTTTGCGGTCTCGTCCGAAGGACCGCCCCATTTAGTCCCCGTTGTTGCGTTCAGTTACCGTCATTTTTACAAGAAGATAAAGAAAATTTTCAAAAAAGGTAAAATATCTATAATTATTGGATACATGCACAATGTTAACATCACTTTTGCCACAAATTATTCCTTTTGATCTTTGGGATGACGTTTTCATTAACAGGCTCTGTGATTGTGACGTGTCTTCCGCCCATTCCAACAAAAGGACTGACTTTAGATGATGTCAATGATCTAATACACAAAGTGCGGAACGTGATGAAGAATACCATAAACAGAACTACTGAGGAAGTAGAGAGCTTACAATAAATAGAACTACTGAGGAAGTAGAGAGCTTATAATAAATAGAACTACTGAGGAAGTAGAGAGCTTATAATAAATAGAACTACTGAGGAAGTAGAGAGCTTATAATAAATAGAACTACTGAGGAAATAGAGAGCTTACAATAAACAGAACTACTGAGGAAGTAGAGAGCTTATGACCGAGTCAAGTCCAACTTCTCATCATCAATTACAATATCATTTATTACACGTGGCATGATTTCGTACACGTTCATGATTCAAGATTGTATATTTTTTTCACAATACAATTATGGACGGAAAACGTTTGTTGAGTCATGGGTTATATTTTCTTTTCAAACACGGATTAATGAGAAAAATTATCAGATTCATTTTCTACTCGAGTATAAACTAGATTGCAATGTCTTAAATGATGTTTGTATGTACGTATATTTATTACATTGAAATGTTCTGTATTTCTATATCTAAATACATGTACATCAATTACTGTGTCTGTGTGAATTCATTTGTTAGGACATGTACTAGGCCGTTTATACATCAGACTACAGCTACCACGTATACTTATAGGTACAATCTTGTAAAACCCTGCACATTACGATTTAGTTATGGTGTTAATCAAAATACATAATGTAGTGTACTTGCATAGGGTTATTATAATACATGTACATTGTATTTCCATTTTCAATGTTTCTTTACCAAGTGATGTGACCACCCATGAAGGTGAACAATGTGCGTAAGAATTTTGATAAATAAATTACTACTATTCTAACGGCTGGGAATTTTCCAACAGAAATAAAAGTAAAATGAAAATGTGAAAATAAATTTATTTTTGAAAACACGTGCATCATGAGGGTATGAACAAAAACGCTTCACGTAAGCGCTAACGCTTCACGTAACCACTAATGCTTCACGTAACCGCTGATGCTTCATGTAACCCGCTAACTCTTCACGGAGTATACTTCGCAGTTCATGCCCTCGTGTATTTTTCATAATCGAAATTTATTTCTTCAATAACATTTCATAAAACTTGCTGGGTTACGCGTAGTATACAAAATAAACCAGCATATCGTAGACAATTTTCAATGCATTAAGGTATACATGTACACGTAAAACAAATTGTTGACAGATGACAGCTGTAACGAAAATAAACTGTAACTCAATCAGCTTTTATAGAGAAATCAATTACAGCGAGGTACAGATGTAAGTAACCTACAGGTACGTGAATTATATTGAAGAAATCTGAACGAAGCCAACAATTTACGTTCATACGAAATTCTAAATTCCATATAGAAATATGGGAGCTAAAGTAGAGGCCACCTAAGGAATTCAAAATGATACATAATACGGATGGATATTTTCTTTCAAGATGAATTGAATATATATATATATATATATATATATATATATATATATATATATATATATATATAAGGTAATGGAGAGTTATAAGTAATTGACAACTAGAACATTATATAATTAGATATGAACAAGAACAAACAAACATAATTATATATGTACAAAGTTTACATTTTACGACAATCAAAGATAAAGAGATTTTTCAATTTGAAAACGTAATTTGAAACAATTTGAATTACTTTTTTCCATTTATCACGAGACAAATTTCCATATATATATATATATAAAGCACAGAGAATTTTCTGAGCTTTATATTAAATATTTGTTCACTTAAGACAGTTATGTTCATTTAAGAGTTCATTGTTATTGCTGTGTATATATAATAGATTAATGAATATGTGAACTACGTGGAAAATAAATCACACGACAAAAAGGAATTACCCCCATAGGGATGCCAAGGTATATATTATTATTATATATACTGTATATAGTATATATTATACAGTATATATTATTATTAGTTATTATAAAATTTTCTGAGCTTTATATTAAATATTTCTTCACTTAGGGCAGTTATGTTCATTTAAGAGTTCATTGCTATTGCTGTGTGTGTGTGTGTATATATATATATATATATATATATATATATATATATATATATATATTATATGACTTAGTGCAAAAAGGTGAAATATTGACAATGATAATAATAATTAGCAGTAAGAAGTCACAAAATAGTAATTAGTGGGAAGAAGTTACAAAATCTATCTACTTCTAATGTGAGCAAATGTTCTTATTAATTGTAATTCACTCTTAATCTTGCGTCTACAAGAAGAAATTTATTTACACATCAGAGATTCTTTACACATTAGAAACAAAGGATTGTTACAATTATAACATCATGTTATACAGGATAAATGTATTTTATATTACATGGCTAACAACACTTACATGTGTCAATAGAGAATTGAATAAAGAGGACTTTTATGGAGCGCCAAATTAACATAAACTCAAATAATTGAAGATATCTTCAATTATTTGAAGATATCATCAATTCATTTGATGCGTGCAACAATTGAATTAAAGATCTCTTCAAATAATTAATGATATCTTCAATTCTGAATTATTGCGCGCATTAATTGAATTGATGAAAGCATTAATTCTTCAACTGAATTGATGCGCGCTTCAATTGAATTAATGATCTCTTCAAATGAATTAATGATATCAACAATTGAATTGATGCGCGCTACAATTCAATTGAAGAGAGCAATAATTGATATAATGTGCGCATTAAATCAATTGATGAGAGCAATAATTGAATTGATGCGCGCATTAATTCATTTGATGAGAGCAATAATTGATTTAATGCGCGCATTAATTCAATTATTGCTCTCTTCAATTGAATTAATGATATCTTTAATTCATTTGAAGAGAGCAATAATTCTTTTAGAGAGAGCAACTATATAATTAAAGATATCTTCAATTCAACATATCCACAATTGAATTAATGATATCTTTAATTGAATTGTTGCTCTCTTTAAAAGAATTGATGCGCGCATTAATTCCTTGCACAAAAGCATTGTAAATGATTTAAAGATATCTTCAATTGAATTAAAGAGATCATCAAATTATTTAAACCGAGCTCTAAATTAATTATTGCGAGCAATATTTCTACTAAATTGATGCTCTCATCAAATGAATTGAAGAGAGCAATAATTGAATTAATGCGCGCATCAAATCTATTATTGCTCTCATTAATTGAATTAATGCGTGCATCAATTGAATTGAAGAGAGCAATAATTGAATTAATGCGCGCATCAAATCAATAATTGCTCTCATTAATTCAATTGATGCGCGCATTAATTCAATTGATGAGAGCAATAATTGAATTGAAGCGCGCATTAATTCATTTCATGAGAGCAATAATTGATTTAATGCGCGCATTAATTCAATTAAAGAGAGCAATAATTGAATTGATGATATCTTCAAATAATTGAAGATATCTTCAATTATTTGAGTTTATGTTAATTTGGCGCTCCATAGACTTTGGCATCCCTATGGGGTAATTCCTTTTTGTCGTGTGATTTATTTTCCACGTAGTTCACATATTTATTAATCTATTTTTAGAATTAGTTCCTTTGGTCCGCTCACTTCCGATCGTTTCACCTATGTGTTCAAAGCTATCGTAGGTGAGCGGATCAAAGGATTCAATTTTAATCATTGCTATCGTAGGTTAGCGGATCAAAGGATTCAATTTTAATCATTGCTATCGTAGGTGAGCGGATCAAAGGATTTAATTTTAATCATTGCTATCGTAGGTGAGCGGATCAAAGGATTTAATTTTAATCATTGGGTCAAATGCTGTCTGATATGTTTCATACCGATTGTTAGGACGTTCTTGGCACACTGATTTTGACTACGGATAACTCCGTTTACCTGATAAGGATATAGGGTTCAGGGCGGGTGTGACCGGTCGACAGGGGATGCTTACTCCTCCTAGGCACCTGATCCCACCTCTGGTGTGTCCAGGGGTCGTTGTTTGCCCAACTATCTATTTTGTATTGCTTGTAGGAGTTATGAGATTGATCACTGTTCGTTATCTTCACCTTTCATTGCATATTTATAAGATTTATCATATATTGATGTGGTAGTGTGAGTGATATGGCATTCCTACTAGCTCTGGCTAGTGGGTTAACCCTTTAGTTCGATTGGTAGAGTGCTGGACTTGTGTCAGAGACCCGGGTTCAAGTCCTATCAGAGGCATAAAAATGTCTCTGTTACATTGAAATAATAATGTACTTCTACCACGCACCTATCACGTGACAACTAAATTTGATACCATTAGGGTTGTCAGAAATTTTACTAGTATACCTGAATACGTTGATAGGATCCGATCTCTTCATCAGTGTACATTGCAGAAACAATATTGTGAGAGGTGCACGCCACAGGCACCGAGAAGTATGCACGCGCAACTGTAACGTGTAGCGGTCACTCAACCAAGTGCTGAGCAAGCTCGCCGTTGCTTAACTTGTGTGATGAAGAGAGACACTCTACCACATCACTAGAAAAGCTAGCTTTCTATAGCGAGGCAGTATAAGTTCCCTCTTATACTGACCACTAACCCCCCCCCACCCCCCACCCCCCCCATCCCCCCATTAGGGGAAGCTTCGTCCCGAACGAAGCTTAGCGTGAGTCGTCTCTGAGTATTTAGCACCTGCCCAGTAACAGCACCCACCGTTCCCAACAACAACCACCGTCGTCCCCGGACAAATCCACGTCCGTACCCAGAGCTCCGAAGAGACTCTACCTGAAACAGGCCTCCCGCCAAACACCAGAGTCACTACGCTGCCACCAATTTGTAACGTGTAGCGGTCACCCAGCCAAATTCTGATTACGCTCGCCGTTGCTTAACTTGCTTGATGAAGAGAGACACTCTACCACATCTGTCATCACTAGAAAAACTAGCTCTCTAGCGAGGTAGTATAAGTTCCCTCTCATACTGACCGCTACACTACTAACCCTCCCCCCCCCCCTCCCCTTCTGATTTTTTTTTGGGGGGGGGGGGGATTGTTGCGGCGATTATTTCTCCAAATTTAGTGGATTCCCTGTCTACCTCATCCCAATTTCGATTTATGTAATCGTGTTACGCTTTTTGTAAGATTTAGAGATTGGTCTTATAATACATGTAATATACTTATCATAAATACCGGTAAAAGGCCAAATCTCTAAAGCTTACAAAGAGCGTGAAACAATTACATAAATCGAAATTGGGATGGGGCTAATCCGAGATTCCTCTGACTCTTACCCCCGCTTTTATATTTGACATGTGCGGGGGAGAGTCAGAGCGGACTCCATATTGAAAAGTGGGAATTCAGCGACACCAGCTGGTGTCGCTGCTTTACCTACCTCTTACAACTTTATTTCGCGGATCTATCTTCCAAGACGTGAGAATTCAGTTATCGGAAGATTATTCTACAAATACATCATGATTAATACGATGCTATCGCCGTTTAAACGATGGAATTTTGTGTTTATATGTGCTGACGTCATGTGCAAAGAAATCAAATGGCGAGGCGGCGACCTAATTCAAGTGATGCTCCATTTGTCGGTGTTAGGGTTGTTTAAACGGCGATAGC
This sequence comes from Ostrea edulis, assembly GCF_947568905.1. Classification (NCBI taxonomy): domain Eukaryota; kingdom Metazoa; phylum Mollusca; class Bivalvia; order Ostreida; family Ostreidae; genus Ostrea; species Ostrea edulis. Next base: position 25,148,659 of record NC_079165.1, on the reverse strand, counting down.
ATCGTATTAATCATGATGTATTTGTAGAATAATCTTCCGATAACTGAATTCTCACGTCTTGGAAGATAGATCCGCAAAATAAAGTTGTAAGAGGTAGGTAAAGCAGCGACACCAGCTGGTGTCGCTGAATTCCCACTTTTCAATATGGAGTCCGCTCTGACTCTCCCCCGCACATGTCAAATATAAAAGCGGGGGTAAGAGTCAGAGGAATCTCGGATTAGGATGGGGCAGACAGGGGATCCACACATTTCGGAGAAATAAACGCCGCAACAACCAAAAAAAATCAGAAGGGGTTGGGGGGGGGGGGGTAGTTGTGTTCATACTTCAGGTGCTAGCTGCAATAATGTAGCCCTATCCAATTTTTTTTTATTCTGACGTTTTCGGGATAGGGAAAAAAAAAAAAAATCAGAGAGGGCTACATTATTGCAGCTATTCAGGTGCCTGTAGTACAGGCGGCAAGGCGGACTCCTGAAAAACCTCTGTAAGTTTTATTTGCCCAATTTATTACAGGTTCACTACAGTGGGGGGAGGGGGGAGACCTAAATTTACTGAACAAGATATTTCGCATGCAAAGTTTAAAAAAAAAAAAATACAGCATAAGGATTCGAAGTATTCATTGTACGACCTGTTTATTATTCGAAATACAATTGACACTTCCGGTTTTAGGAACGGTGCAGAAATGAAATTGTTTACTAGTGTTGTAGCCAAATTAACTCAAGATTTGCAAGACATATTATGCCAAAATACAAATGGATGTCTGAGTGAGAATTCAATGATACAAGATGTCGTGTCTAAAACGGGTTTGATGTTATTGCAGTCCGGAAATGTTTGGGAATTAGTCGGAAGCATACAGTCTGTCTACCGTGCACACCAGGCCCTCGCCAAACTTTTGGACGTAGAGTTTCACATTGAAGTTGAAAAGCTAATCTTAGAAGATACAGTGGAGTTTTTAAGTTTGTCTTATGATGGTGAAAAACAAAGGGAAACGGGTGGTAATCCCACACATTTTGGTAACCCACATGGGAATAATGAAGATCAAAGCAAGGACATTAATTATCTAAAATCTCGAAAGAAAACCCAGGTCCCAGATCCTGTAGTACTATCAATCAATTTAAATGAATATGAGAGAGGATTCAGGAAAGATATTGCACAGCACGTGCATCAAAACGATCAATTTAGATCCATGGCAACAAACGTATCTTGCAACACTGAACCAGCAAATCTGCGAAAACAGTTTGATGAAAATCTAATTAGTGAGAGTAAAGATGAATCTCAAAATTCTAACAGGTCATTAAAAAAAACCAAAAGCTGTCAAGGACACATTTCCAATAAATCGAGAAAAACAAAGACTCTCCACAGAAAAAAAATTGTTTTTCCTAAAGAAGGTACGAAAAAGTGTAAAGACTTTGTCTCTGTGACCAAAAGATCAAAGAAGGCTAAAAAATTCAAAGATGAAATGAATACTTGTGAGGACAATTTCAATGATTCAGCATTACAAATGGTCAACAGTGATGAAAAAAGTGACTGTGAGCAAGAATACAACAGTACAGAGGATAGTGATGGCATGGTGATTAAAAAATTCAAAAGACAGGAGTGTGATTCGGACAATGTGCATGCTAAATTAGATCAGCCAGGAGACAATTCTGAGGAAGATCACAAATCAACCAACCAATCAAAATTGCCTTCTCTAACTGTTACGTCAATCTCAATGAAAAATAAATGTGATCTTTGTGACTATGTTGGTAAACACTCTCGTGACTTAGGGCAGCATAAAATGGAAAAGCACCTGGACAATGTTCTTGAAGTAGAAGAATACAGTAACCTAGGAGAGTTAGATGTGACAAAGAGTGACAACATGCTGTACAAAAAAGTGGAAGAACAAGGGCTGAAACATATTGATCCTAAAGCCAAAAATATACCCTGTCAAGTGAAAGATTGTGTGTTTGTTGCTAAAATGAAACACAACATGATTGAGCATTATGCAAGAATGCATTCTGTGAGAAACCTTAAATGCAAATTTTGTGAAACATTATTTTCTTTGTACAGAGATTTAAAAAGACATCTTAAACATCATAACATTCATTTTGCCTGTGAAAAGTGTGGGAAAATGTATCGTAGCTTGAGGACTTTTACAGTACATCAAAAAACACATGAAGATGATTTTGTTAAGCCAGAATATGAGTGCACTACATGTGGCAAAAAATTCAGCACAAAATACGTCCTCAGATATCATGTCAAGTCCGAGCACATGGGGTTGAAAAAATCCTTTATTTGTCCAACATGTGGTAAAAGTTTTACACAGAAACAGTCTTACATCATGCATGCCAATGTGCATCTCGGAATTCGCCCCTTTGTGTGTGAAGTCTGTGGGTTTTCCTTCCCGTATGAAAAGTCGCTGAGAGAACACAAGTACATGCATGAAGATGGGAAGCACTTTAAGTGTGAAATCTGTGGTAAACAATTTAAACAGCCATCAGCTCTTGGCACACACATGAAAATCCACAAAGAAACTAAAGATCATTTGTGTAAAATATGCGGAAAAGGATTCACGCAAAAGCAGGCATTACTACGGCATGAACGAGTTCATTCTGGTGACAAACCCTTTACATGCACCATTTGTTCAAAGAACTTCAATGACGCTTCCATCATAAGACGGCATATGATCATGGTGCACAAGATTAACTCGAAGGACTGGAGATCGTTTACTCTGAATAACACACCTAGACAAACGGAGCATTTCATCCGAGTCCTTAGTGGAGAGCAGCAACCACAACTACAAGAGAAAGGCAGGCCCCCAAAACACTTGGATCCACCAGGGGATAGCTGTGTGAGCAACCCAGAGACTATCTCACCACAGGCTTCAGTTCCAAGCATTGACCATGTTGACTTGCGAGCACATGCTGCATTAGCCCTGAGCTCTATGGCCTCAAATTGTACATGCCCACCGAGAAGTGATGCTATAAAATCCCCTGGATCTGAAACATTAAATCAGAGCGTCATGATGCTGGACAGAATAACAAACACCACTCTTAATTCCCAGTCAGTTGTTGCTACTCCCCATCCAACCAGTGCACCATCTGTCAGCCAAGGAACTGGGGAGTGTTCTTTATATCAAAATTACCTGACAAGTCTTCCTTCCACAAATTACAGTCCGGTTCAGTCCAAGTCTGATGAGGCAGGGATTGGAGACCAGTTGAATGCAATGTACACCGTCCCTGTTCGATCAGCCATGTCCGAACCTTTACTATATCAGTACATGAATCTTACAAACTATAACCAATACAGTTAAAAACTCAGACATCAAGGAGGATAACTCTGTAATAACTGGTATTCAAAGCGTTGGTGCAGGGATGACAACTCCTTGAAATTATGAGTCGGTCACAAGGCTGGCTATACTCAAAAATTGTCAGTCCTGCTCAAAATCTGCCTATTCTGTTGATGTATATTATTTACACAAGGACTTATCAAAGTTCTTTTTACTAAATTTACTACAGGTAAATGATACCTTCCCTTCTTCGACAACAAATGAATATTTCCCCTTCCCCAGGTAAAAATTTCACTTCAGTTGTACCTGTTGTAGAAACTACATGAAATTGTATGAGAATTTTAATATAAATCTTTTTATATATTTATTCTGAGTCATTTTCTATTATTATCAAACTCTTACAATATATTTGA
>NC_079165.1:25117481-25139981 GCF_947568905.1 Ostrea edulis | reverse complement strand
TACATGAAAGCTTTCTGACATAGTGTAGATTCAAGTTTGCAAAAACCATGGCCTCCAGGGGAAGGTTTGGGGCCATAATAAGGACTACGGTTTTACATGCAAATAGATATGGAAAATCTTCTGATATGGACCAAGGTGACTCAGGTGAGCGATGTGGCCCATGGGCCTCTTGTTTGATTGGTTGCTGTTTTTGATAATCTTTCTTAATCTGTAGCCCAAAGGACTAATAATAGTTTCTACAGCAAATTTGTCCCAAGTATGATATTGAAAAGGCTATCATTAAAATGTTATATTTTGTAATACAAGATCAGTGGCGGATTTAAGTGGGGCGCAATAGGCACCCCCCCCCCCCTTCAATTTCAAATTTAAGGTAAATCGTGGTCTGTTGTTTAGAAAAATGTAAACAATAACAGAAGCAATAATTTCTTCCGGTGTCGGAGAAATAAATGACAAACTCTTTTGATTTATTGAATTACTGTTATTGAGAGAACTTACATTTTTTCCAAAAAACCCTTAAAATTTGCGTCATTTTATTAATTTCACTTTATTAAAAATTACTACATAGGAGATATATTTCAAGCCCTATATAAAATCGAGAAGCTTCCGGGGGCTTTGCCCTGGACCCACTAGGGGCCTCAAGGCGGTCCCCAGCCTCATAAAGTTGTGTGATCCCCTAACCGCAATACCTGGATCAGCCCCTGAAGAGCATGTGTGTCAAGAACAAGTGTTTTGGGGTGCAATTTTTATATTATAAAAATTCTGATTTCAACTGAACCAAAAAAAAAAACCAACCCCTTTTTTGTTGTTGGATTTACCCCCCCCCCCCCCCCCCCCCCTCCTACGATTGTCTCAAATATCTAACAGTAAACACAAGGTTTGCCTTGCCCACTAAGCCGCTACGACTGGTTAAGGATACATGTTGTGATGCACGTATTTATCAGGGACGATCTGCACTGACGCTTCATGCTATGTTTAGTTACATCTCCAATGTTTTTGCCTTCTATAATTTTACCAATTGAAATTATAGCTATTTCCTCATGAATGTTAAAAATGTGCGTATGAATATAATACGATTAATTTAACGGCTGGGATTATTCCGACAGAAATGAAAGTAAAATTTGAATATAAGAGATTGAATTTCATTTTTTTTTTAAATACATGAGGGTATGAACAGTAACATTTAACGCCAGCATCCAATCATGTACTTCATATTTAGCGCGAATGTTGACGTAAAGCGTCACAGTTTCATGTCTTAATAAAAGAAATTTATTTCAGCAAGCCATTCAAGTGTAACACACATAGAGTGCTTGATGTTTTCCTAAAGACTTAGTATCTCAGAGAAACATGGTGTGCATGATCGAAAACAAGTTACAATATTTATAACCTTATGTTGAAGCAATGACCGAAAATTCGGACGAAACTTGTATCTCGGTGGCGGATTTGGCGGGTGGGGGTAACCCCCTTCTTTTCGCCACTTTACAAGGCATTATTAGCATATACAGGTGAAAACTCCAGATTTGGCACCCATGATGGCGGAGCATTTTGGCTAATATACTTGACTTTCGCACACACCCCCCTTTCGGAAATCCTGGTTCCACCACTGCATGTCATGCATGTGCCAGTTTGACTTTTTACTAAGAGTCATTCAACGGAAGTGTTGTCATTTCTTTTCTGTAATCTCAACCAGGTATATCTATAAGAGATCTACTTGAAGTACGGCCATTTTAAGAGCAAATATATATTTTATATGAGAAGTGAATCAAACCGAGTAGGCGAGTACCAATCTAATTAAAATTAGATGTTAGATCCGTTCGCGTACTCGCATACATAACGTTATGTATGCGAGTACGCGAGCGGATCTAACATCTAATTTTAATTAGATTGTGCTTGTACAATGGTTATACAAAACTTGAGGCGTAAAAACGAGCAGCGGCGGATCGCTCACCAAACGCTCGGCATTTACAGGTGAGACTTGAGAACCTTTCGGTTGGGATTATAAAAATTGAGCCCCGTGTCGCGACAGCTGTTGGCATAATAAAGAATCGTAACTGCTACGGGGCAGAGAGTCAGCCCGTGACGTCTTTGCGTGAGTAAAAATTTCTTGAAGGGACGTCAAGAATACTCAGAAAAAGTGGTCTGGGCCAATACATTTTGCCCGGCCCAACATGTGACTATGTGATGAATATTCATTATATGCAGGGAATCGAAATTGACCGACGTGAAAAATAGTTCGTCACTGTTAACTACTTCGACAATAATACACTAACTTAAACACCCCCCTCCCCACTCTTAATGTGACTATTAACCATCAAGATATTAACCTCCAAAAACTTCCTATCCACGGTTACTGTGTCTATCAACCTACGAGAACCCCGCTTTTACTGTAAAATTAAGACACCCCCCTCCCCGCTTTTACTGTAAAATTAAGACACCCCCTTCCCGCTTTTACTGTAAAATTAAGACACCCCCCTCCTCGCTTTTACTGTAAAATTAAGACACCCCCCTCCCCGCTTTTATTGTGAATATCAAGACACCCCCACCCCCCGCTTTTACTGTAAAATTAAGACACCCCCCTCCCCGCTTTTACTGTAAAATTAAGACACCCCCCTCCCCGCTTTTACTGTAAAATTAAGACACCCCCCTCCCCGCTTTTATTGTGAATATCAAGACACCCCCACCCCCCGCTTTTACTGTAAAATTAAAACACCCCCCCTCCCCGCTTTTATTGTGAATATCAAGACACCCCCATCCCCCGCTTTTACTGTAAAATTAAGACACCCCCCTCCCCGCTTTTATTGTGAATATCAAGACACCCCCACCCCCCGCTTTTACTGTAAAATTAAGACACCCCCCTCCCCGCTTTTATTGTGAATATCAAGACACCCCCACCCCCCGCTTTTACTGTAAAATTAAGACACCCCCCTCCCCGCTTTTATTGTGAATATCAAGACACCCCCACCCCCCGCTTTTACTGTAAAATTAAGACACCCCCTCCCCGCTTTTATTGTGAATATCAAGACACCCCCACCCCCCGCTTTTACTGTAAAATTAAGACACCCCCCTCCCCGCTTTTATTGTGAATATCAAGACACCCCCACCCCCCGGTTTTACTGTAAAATTAAGACACCCCCTCCCCGCTTTTATTGTGAATATCAAGACACCCCCACCCCCCGCTTTTACTGTAAAATTAAGACACCCCCTCCCCGCTTTTATTGTGAATATCAAGACACTCCCACCCCCCGCTTTTACTGTAAAATTAAGACACCCCCCTCCCCGCTTTTATTGTGAATATCAAGACACCCCCATCCCCCGCTTTTACTGTAAAATTAAGACACCCCCCTTCCCGCTTTTATTGTGAATATCAAGACACCCCCACCCCCCGCTTTTACTGTAAAATTAAGACACCCCCCTCCCCGCTTTTATTGTGAATATCAAGACACCCCCACCCCCCGCTTTTACTGTAAAATTAAGACACCCCCTCCCCGCTTTTATTGTGAATATCAAGACACCCCCACCCCCCGCTTTTACTGTAAAAATTAAGACACCCCCTCCCCACTTTTACTGTAAAAATTAAGACACCCCCTCCCCACTTTTACTGTAAAAATTAAGACACCCCCTCCCCGCTTTTACTGTAAAAATTAAGACACCCCCTCCCCACTTTTACTGTGAATATTAAGATACCCCCTCCCCACTTTTACTGTGAATATTAAGACACCCCCTCCCCACTTTTACTGTGAATATTAAGACACCCCCTCCCCGCTTTTACTGTAAATATCAAGACATCCCCCAACTTTTACTGTGAATATCAAGACACCCCCTCCCTACTTTTATTGTGAATATTAAGACACCCCACCCCCACCACGCTTTTGCTGTGAATATTAAGACACCCCTTCCCCGCTTTTACTGTAAAATTAAGACACACCCCCTCCCCGCTTTTATTGTGAATATCAAGACACCCCCATCCCCCGCTTTTACTGTAAAATTAAGACACCGCCCTCCCCGCTTTTATTGTGAATATCAAGACACCCCCACCCCCCGCTTTTACTGTAAAATTAAGACACCCCCCTCCCCGCTTTTATTGTGAATATCAAGACACCCCCACCCCCCGCTTTTACTGTAAAATTAAGACACCCCTCCCCGCTTTTATTGTGAATATCAAGACACCCCCACCCCCCGCTTTTACTGTAAAAATTAAGACACCCCCTCCCCACTTTTACTGTAAAAATTAAGACACCCCCTCCCCACTTTTACTGTAAAAATTAAGACACCCCCTCCCCGCTTTTACTGTAAAAATTAAGACACCCCCTCCCCACTTTTACTGTGAATATTAAGATACCCCCTCCCTACTTTTACTGTGAATATTAAGACACCCCCTCCCCACTTTTACTGTGAATATTAAGATACCCCCTCCCCACTTTTACTGTGAATATTAAGACACCCCCTCCCCACTTTTACTGTGAATATTAAGACATCCCCTCCCCGCTTTTACTGTAAATATCACTGAATATTAAGACACCCCCCCCCCCCCCCCGCTTTTACTCTGAATATTAAGACACCCCCCCCCACCCCCACCCCACTTTTACTCTGAATATTAAGACACAACCCCGCCCCCCCCCCCCCCCGCTTTTACTGTGAATATTAAGACAACCCCAACCCCCCCGCTTTTACTGTGAATATTAAGACACCCCCACCCATCCCCCACTTTTGCTGTGAATATTAAGACACACCCCCCCCCCACCCCGCTTTTACTGTGAATATTAAAACACACACTCCTTCGGTGTATACCACAGTCAATGTATATAGGTACACGAAATATTTTCCATCCTTATAACAATATAATCATGAAACGTATAGCTAACGTATAGCAATTAACAAATGCCCGATGTTTGGGTGTGATCAAGTTTTGGCAAAACCATCTGACATAAGTTTATGTTTTTATTCCTTTTGTTGGTTTTTATATTTAAACAAAAGTCAATATACACCAAACATCCAAGCTGAGTGTCTGAAAATATTAATAATATATTCATGTATAAAATATTAGAAAAATGTATAAGATGAACTCTAACGAACATATAACGAACATATAATGAGGTATTGTTCTAATATGACAGAATATAATGAGATATTGTTCTAACATGACAGAATATAATGAGGTATAGCTTTAACATGGCAGAATATAATGAGGTATTACTCTCACGTGACAGAATATACTGATTGATTGATTGTTGTTTAACGTCCCTCTCGAGAATATTTCACTCATATGGAGACGTCACCACTGCCGGTGACGGGCTGCAAAATTTAGGCCTATGATCAGCGCTCATGGCCTTTGAGCAGGGAGGAAAGGGAGGTATCTTTATCATGCCACACCTGCTGTGACACGGGACCTCGGTTTTTGCGGTCTCATCCTAAGGACCGCCCCATTTAGTCGCCTTTTACAACAAGCAAAGTGTACAGAGGACCTATTCTAAACCAGATCCCCACGGGATATAGCGAATATAGGGAATATAGCGAGGTATTGCTCTCACGTGGCAGAATATAGCGAGGTATTGCTCTCACGTGGCAGAATATAGCGAGATATTACTCTCATGTGACAGAATATAGCGAGGTATTACTCTCACGTGGCAGAATATAGCGAGGTATTACTCTCATGTGACAGAATATAGCGAGGTATTACTCTCATGTGACAGAATATAGCGAGGTATTACTCTCACGTGGCAGAATATAGCGAGGTATTACTCTCATGTGACAGAATATAGCGAGGTATTACTCTCATGTGACAGAATATAGCGAGGTATTGCTCTCACGTGACAGAATATAGCGAGGTATTGCTCTCACGTGGCAGAATATAGCGAGGTATTACTCTCATGTGACAGAATATAGCGAGGTATTGCTCTCACGTGACAGAATATAGCGAGGTATTGCTCTCACGTGGCAGAATATAGCGAGGTATTACTCTCATGTGACAGAATATAGCGAAGTATTACTCTCACGTGACAGAATATAGCGAGGTATTGCTCTCACGTGGCAGAATATAGCGAGGTATTACTCTCACGTGGCGGAATATAGCGAGGTATTGCTTTTACGTGGCAGAATATAGTGAAGTTTTGATTTTATTTGACTCTGAGATGAGCGCCATTGTGAGTAATTGCGTTTACTTGGCGTCCGTAATCGGCCTATGATCGTCACTACATTATGTAACTGTACACAGTCACATGTATGTTCTGATCTTTGTCAACGTAATTCCATCACCACTTCGCATTACTAATTCAAATATTCTTCGAGTGGTTGATCTTGAAGAATTTTTGTTCGAATCTCCAATGTATTTATCTATTACAGTTGACAGAAAATCGAGTTTTTATCCGTATTTCAGATGAAGATTTTTTCTCAGCGATTCGAATTCTATCACATCTACATTGACTTTCGTTGTCGTTAGAAAAGATGAACTCCAGAATAGCAATTTCACAGCATATAATGTAAAAAGAAAAGATAACTCATTCAGGTTCTGTAGAACTATTGCATGAAAAGAATATTGCATTTTTAAACGTAATCAAAACAGATGGATCCATACTTTTAGCACATGTATGGACAAATTCTCTGATTGTCTTTTATCCAATTGCTAACTGTCTGCCCGAAATATTTCACATTTTTGCACTCTTTTTCTCTTCAGAAATAGTAGGACAAATTTCGTTTTTACTTTACGAGCCACATGTTCAAAGACCCGTGTTATCTGACACCAAATGACAAAATCAAAAGACGAAGAAAATGGAGTAAGGAACTCAAGGAGCTGTTGCATTTTTGACAACAACAAAAATTCTTTGTGAGAAGTAACACCGCTAAAGTAGGTAAGAGTTTATACAAAAACTCATTATGTTTAAGTGCCTTGCGTCAGTTCCGGGTGTAGACGGAGCATCCCGTCAAATCATGGACACGTGTATCCGATAGGTTTTCACTCTGCGTTTTATATGCTTGGTGAAATACCGAATTTTTAAATTACTTTTATAAAAGAGAAAACAAAATCATAAAGACAAATTTTGGATTCTGAATGTTATGCAAAGCGTGGAAAATGGTATTTTTCACAAAAAACTTCTGGATACTGATTTGTAATTATATCTGAGGGGGGCGGACAGGGTGTTATCCCTCTCCCCCTCCCTCCTTCTCATCCTGTCCGCCCCCTCATATCTTTAATCACCTTATGTATATAAGGGGGGAGTAGATAACGAACTATAATTAATATAAAAAATTCCACAAAGAATACTTTCAGTAGTTTTATATACATTCCATAATAAAACCTTGTACATGTATTATGATAGACTAATACGTATAAAAAAAAAAAGAAAAAAAAAGAAAAGCACAACCCAAATTAAACGTCTATTATTTTTAAAATTAATAATTTACAGTTAGCCATTTTGAATTTCATGATTCGCATACAACCTACCATTATGTTGAATGATGTCTTGCGTGTTATATTCTAATTAGTAGACCGTTCTTTATAATTACATGGTACTGTTTTTGACTACAGATTACTCCGTTTAACCTGATCAAGATAGAGGGTTGAAGGCGGGTTTGACGTTTTGAAATTTCGTACCACGAACCATCGCCTCCCAGTAGAGACTGGCCGATGGTTTTGTATACCATATAATCTGCAATAAACTTTGCTGTACTGTCGGAGTTGGGGAGATTCCCCTTCACTTTGACATATTAAAAAGTATGTTAAGTTACTGGTACAGACTTGAAAATCTTGGTCAGTCATTTCCACTATTGTTTGATGCATATCGAGAATCAAAATTACTTTTTGAACAAAACAATTCATCATGGTTTGGTTCTATAAACTATTTCATAACTAATATTAATGGGGTTAAAGATTTGCCCTTGAAAGGGGCATACCAGTTTAAAAAGGCTCTTAAAGATTGTTTATTCAAACACTACATCAAAGAATGGCATTCACACCTTGCATTAAATTCAGATAAAAAACTAAGTTGCTTTTCTACTTTTTAAACAAAACTTTGGTTTTGAAAATTATTTGACATCAATTAAAAATTTTGAGCAAAGGAGAAGTCTAACACGTTTCCGTATATCAGCTCATAGACTAAACATTGAAAGGGGACGTTACCAAAAAATCCCTCGACACGAAAATTTTTGTCTAAGATGCAACAACAATTCAGTGGATGACGAAAAACATTTTTTATTCTCATGTAGTCATTTATCAGAAGAAAGGGTTATTTTATTCCAAATGATAGACAAATCATGTAAGAATTTTGTAAAGATGGACAGTGATAAAAAGCTTATCTGGCCAATGACCAATGAAGATGACAATATCCTCATCCAAATTAGTAAGATGATTTTAAACAGTGAGATATAATACTACACATGTTTCATTGCATTATGCACATTTTCTTTCTTCATCATATTTTACACTTGTAGGCTGTCTTGGCTACTAGGAGTACAAGACCGACAGTCTGGTGCAACAATTTACTACCAGACTGTTAACAGGCACTGTCCCTTGGTGCTCCCTGTAATCAGGTCAACATATCGTGTTTTGGTTGTTTTTTTATTCTCTCATATAACACTATTATTCTCTTTTATATCAGTATTCTAACCTTCCTGCTTTAGACATAAAACATTCAGAACAACTGGATCCTGCGTGTACATATGTAATATACTTGCATGCTGTATTCAGTAAGATGATTTTAAACAGTGTAATGTGATACTGCAAGTACATGTCTTTGCATTGTACACATTTCCTTTGCTTTACACTAGTAAGCTATCTTGGTTACTGGGAGTACAAGACCAACAGTCTGGTACAATAGATTTACTACCAGACTGTTAACAGGCACTGTCCCTTGGTGCCCCTGTAATCAAGTCAACAAATTCATGCCTTATTTAACACTTCGTACAATTGTTTTCATTTATATAATTATTATATTCTAATCTCCCTGCATAAGCATAATACATTCAGAACAACTGGATCCTACATGTACATGTGTTTTATACTTGCATACTGTACTTACTAAAATATAATTATACCGACTTGATTACAATTTTATATGTATTCACACAACACTATCATTATCTGCTGTCCTAGAAACTGATGTGTGAAGCAGTTGAGTTATTTTATTTATCATGTTGTTAATTTAAATCTTGTCTGTAATCAGTATTTCATATATAATTATAGATATGTGCAGTGCAGAAGTGTGAACTCTGTCAGTATTACCGGTAGTACTTCTGAATGATTGTTATTTATTTTCATTGTTATGATTAATTGCTTGTTAACTGTATGACAAACGGGATTATTTCAGCTTCTCCATCGTCAACTTCCCATATTTATGTAGCAATATTCCATTATCACCTGCATATGGTGTTTATATATCTCAACAGATTCGATATGCAAGAGCTTGTTCTGCGTATAGTCAGTTTTTAAATCGAGGTAAGCTACTGACAAACAAGTTGATGGTACAGGGGTTTCAACAGTCTCGATTGAAGTCAGCATTTCGCAAGTTCTATTGTCGTTATAACGATCTAGTTCGTCAGTACGATTGTTAAGCCGTTCTTGGCACACTGATTTTGACTGCGGATAACTCCGTTTACCTGATCAGGATATAGGGCTCACGGCGGGTGCAATACAAAATAGATAGTTGGGCAAACACGGACCCCTGGACACACCAGAGGTGGGATCAGGTGCCTAGGAGGAGTGAGCATCCCCTGTTGACCGGTCACACCCGCCGTAAGCCCCATATCCTAATCAGGTAAACGGAGTTATCCGCAGTCAAAATCAGTGTGCCAAGAATAATAATAATAATAATAAATTCTTTTATTTCGACAGAATAGCACAATTAGTACAAATGACTAATTTACATTGTGGTCCTGTATAAAACATATTCACAGACAGATAAATGAGAGAATAGAAAAATAGATAACATAATATAAAATATATACATAAAATAGAACGGCTTAACAATCGGTATGAAACACGTCAGACAGCATTTGACCCAATGCGAGGTTGTATTGACGAACTAGATCGTTATAACGACCATAGAATTTGCGAAATGCTGACTTCAATCGAGACTGTTGAAATCCCTGTACCATCAACTTGTTTATCAGTAGCTTACCTCGATTTAAAAACTGACTATACCCAGAACAAGCTCTTGCATATCGAATTAGTTGAGATATATAAACACCATATGCAGGTGATAATGGAATATTGCTACATAAATGTGGGCAGTTGACGATGGAGAAGCTGAAATCATCCCGTTTGTCATACAGTTGAGTTGTCAGTTTGTCGTTAATGTCTACTTTCAATAAAATATCTAAGTATGAAGCAGAAGTGGACGACTCTGTGGTGTCATTTATTTCGAGTTCGCAAGGATATATCAAATCGACATATGAATGAAAAAGCTATCATTCTTAATAGACAAAACGTCATCGATATATCTAAAAGTCGAATTGAAGGTCACAGCGAGAGATTTTTTCTTCTCACGTAGAAGTTTTTGAATAAATTCTGCTTCATATGAATATAAAAACAGGTCAGCTAACAAAGGCGCACAATTCGTGCCCATGGGAATTCCAACAGACTATCCATCGAAAAATTCGAGCACCAACAAATGCTATTTGGGGCATAGCCGGTATTGTTTTCGCAGTAGGAAATTTTCAATGCTTTCAATTCTTTAGCCTTGATCTTTTTTGGCAAAGTTCGTTATCTTATTCAATAGAATAGATGAGTAACTTTTATCAGTTGTAACAATTAAACTATCTATTCGGATGAAATAGTAAAAGAAAATTAACCGAAAATGGGATTTGCGTTTCTTTTGCATGTCAGTATAGCATAAATAAACATATATTCTAAAATTCATTCTATATGTCATTGTGTGATATCTGTTAATTCTATTTTCCAGCTGATGCTTTGAACTGAACTAATTTCAGTTCTCCCGATTCAGCAAGTCCTACCCACAATCGCCCAACACTATCGATACTCAGCCCGAAAGGTTTATCTAATCCACAATTGTCCACACATAGAAGAAATTGTCCGTTCTGATCCAAGACATGTAAACAGTCATTGTTGTAATCTGCCACAATAATCTGTCCCATGGAGTCCGTCACTATCTGCATCGGACTAAATGATTCCTTCCTCCTGGCTGACGTGCCGTCGTATTGAAATTGAACTTTCCCCGATTTGTCCACCACAACCACCGTCTTAGAATTGATGTCAGAGGCACAAATGTCACCATTGTTATTCTCCTCAACAAACAGCATATTTTCACCTCCTCTATAGATTGACTTTCCATCGTCATTTTTCTCTATTTCCTGTTGCACCTTTCGACCCTGATAACGGACAATTTTGCAATGGCTAAAATCAGTGGTTGACATACTGACCAGGATGTCCCCTGATCTGGTACAGCACAGTCCTTCTGGATACCAGTCCTGCTGTGTGGTGATCAGTGTCTCTGTCTTCCCGTCTCGGACGATGTTCACGGATCTGTTGTAACTATCAGTATATATTAAGTCGCCTTCTCTGGTTACTGAGATGTCACTAGGCCATGTTAAACATGGTATAGTAACAATTTCCTTCTCAATTCCACCTATCTGAACTCGGCCTATAGTTTTACTTTTTCCGCTAACCCACACTTCATCTTTTTCCACACAGGTCACTCTGTAGAGAGGCTTATATCCAGTAGGAATAGTGGCAACCACGATGGCATTGCTCAACGGCTCTCTTAACAGCAGTTTGGAGAAATCGTCATTCATATTAGATGGCGATATCTGTGATAATTTAGCCTTGTATTTTCCTATTTCTATCTTCAGTTCTTTGCCGTGAATAGTGTTTGTTTTAAGAGAAGGTATTTTCCTCTGAATGTCTTTTGGAATATTACTGTACTCCATTATTTTCCATTTGTAGTTCATGACTTCTGAAACGTTATTGGATTCGATTATTCCTTTGTTTTCTTCAACCGTTTGGATCATATCTGAAATAAAACTTCCTAATTTGGAGTGGTTGGTTTTTAACGGAGAGACGTGGTTATCCTTAGTCAGCTTGATTAATGAACGGAGCTTGTTGAAAATGAAATCCACTTCTTGATGCCACACTGCTCTCAGCTTTTCAGTTGATTTCTCTAACTCTTCGTATCTGGTGGTTGTTTCGGATATTTCACTTTCCGTTTCGGCATTTTTAGTTCTATACTTTGGAATCAGGACAGTTTCCATCTCACGTGTGTCTTTCTTAATTCTTTCTTTTCTGTTCTTGACGATTTTCAACATTTCTATCGCATTATGACCTTTATGTGGGCCAAGGACACACGTCATGCACACTGGTACATCGCACTGCCGGCAATGTGCCTCACATTTCTGGTTACAGTGAAGCTTACACTCAGAAAAAACTAGCCGTATCTGTTTATTTTTGAACGGAACGATGTCATGGGTTAGATTCTTCAACTTCTGGATATGTTTATTGACACAATCCACACACAGTTTGATCTGACAGTTGTTACAGAATTGCTGAGTGGGATTATCACAAAGGTCACAAGTGATGACCTCCTGTGCCCAGGAAGTAGGCGTGGCCATTTTCTTTAACTGCAATATGGGAAAATATTTTTCTTTGTCATGAACAACCTTAAACATATTAAACATTTACCAACGCATATTGATTTGATATTATGCCCTATAAAGTTATGCATGATGAAGCACTTTAGAAATGAAAGACAAAATCGTTGTTTATACTTATTGTTGCTAAGTCAGGAAAACGTTCCCGTCATGAACAGAAAGTGACGAGTTTTAGCCCCTCCAGTGATAGATACGATTCGTCGAGATATTTCATGTTTAATTGTTACATGTATGAACCATTTTAAGTAGGCAATTAATTTAAATGAATGTGAACTTTATGCATGTATGAAATGTATGACTTTGATGAAAAACTGAAATTCACCACGTAATATACACATAATTATATGACCTCCAAAAATCTTCGGGAATTTCATCATGATGATCACTTTATGAAACTTTTCAGAGATTTCTTCATAATTCTTTCTTGTTTTTTCGCAGAAAAATATTTTTTCCCTCTCTTTTAGATACAACTAGATTTAATATTTATCGATGAATCGTTTTCATTTCTGGTAAACATCTAAATGATCATTAGAAATATTTATCACTTCTGAGTTCTGATCAATACATGTTCGGTTATTTTAATTGAATGTCTTGAAATAGATAGCGAATGTTCCTCCCCTAGATACCAGAAATGAATACCACCCGTCTTATTGTTAATCTTGGAGTCATTAAAGAATACTCACGGTTTCATAGAATGCATAGTGTAGGTCAAAGTGTTTGGCTTTTCACCTAAAGCTGACATCTATCCCTCTTCATGATAGCACTTTCCCACTCTAATATTTACCAAAACTAACTTGCTGGAGTGTTTTCTTCCTGTTTATACTCGTCGTTTGAATATTAATGTAGGTCGCAAGAAAACAAGACTGCAAACATCTTAAATCACTTGAAATACTCTTAAGAGTTCTTAAAGTGTTCTCTATCATCATAAACAATCCTCAATGGATGAGTGACAATTTGAACTTAATATTTCATGTTTGAGTCTTCTCCACTTGGGTTCAAGTTGTTCCAGTGATTTAGAATCCATAACTCATATTCCTTAAATTCAAATTGAACAATATCTACTCTTATCCCTTTGGATTAATATTAAATAATATTAAAACAGTATGTACAGAATGAAAGTCAGAGAGCATTCGACCTAATGATCGGTTGTATTTGCAAATAAGATAACCAGAACGACTACAGAATTTACAAAATGCTGACTTTAAACGAGACTGTTGAAACCCCCTGTGTCAATGGGTCGAATGAATATGAGTTACCGTACCTATACTGGATTCCTAAACTGCATAAAAACCCTTACAAACAAAGATACATTGCTGGATCCAGTAAGTGGTCTACCAAGCTCCTATGTTTGCTCCTCACGAAAATGTTAACAGCTGTGAAGGAGAAACTTCAAACTTATTGTGCGACTACATATGCCAGAAGTGGTGTTAATCAAATGTGGATTCTAAAAAATTCTACAGAACATTTAGTAATCTTGAAACCACATAACTTTTCCCAAATCAATAACACCAAAACCTATGACTTTTCAACACTATACACGACCATTCATCACGATAAATTAAAGACTAGACTTTTTGACATCATAGACACTTGCTTCTTGGAAAAAATGTAAAAAGGAAATAATCATATCTAGTTATCAGTCATCCAAAAACTTAATTTGTTAAACACCACTCTGATTCCACGCGCAAGTACTCTGAAGTTGAAATAAAACATATGCTAGAGTTTCTCATTGACAATATCTTCGTGGTCTTTGGTGATCAGGTCTTCCAACAGTCTGTTGGAATTCCCATGGGCACGAATTGTGCTCCTTTGTTAGCTGACCTGTTTCTATATTCATATGATGCAGAATTTATTCAAAATCTTCTACTTGAGAAGAAAAAATCTCTTGATGTGGCCTTCAATTCGACATTTAGATATATTGACGACATTTTGTCTATAAACATTAATAACCTTCATTCGTATGTTGATTCGTGAGCTCAAAAAAAAAAAAAAAAAGTAAAGAGTCGTCCACTTCTGCTTCATACTTAGATATTTTATTGAAAGTAGACAATAACGGCAAACTGACAACTCAACTGTATGACAAACGGGGTGATCTCAGCTTCTCCATCGTCAACTTCCCATATTTATGTAGCAATATTCCATTATCACCTGCATATGGTTTTTATATCTTTCAACCGATTCGATACGCAAGAGCTTGTTCTGGGTATGGTCAGTTTTTAAATCGAGGCAAGCTACTGATAAACAAGTTGATGGTACAGGAATTTAAACAGTCTCGATTGAAGTCAGCATTTCGCAAATTCTATGGTCGTTATAACGATCTAGTTCGTCAATACAACCTATCACTGGGTCAAATGCTGTCTGACGTGTTTCATACCGATTGTTAAGCCGTTCTTGGCACACTGATTTTGACTACGGATAACTCCGTTTACCTTATCAGGATATAGGGCTCACGGAGGGTGTGACCGGTCGACAGGAGATGCTTACTCCTCCTAGGCACCTGATCCCACCTCTGGCGTGTCCAGGGGTCGGTGTGTGCCCAACTATCTATTTTGTATTGATTTTAGATGTTATGAGATTAATCACTGTTCGTTATCTTCACCTTTCATGGGAGACATAAATACTATATGCAGGTGATAATGGAGTATCGCTACATCATTATAAGAGCTTACAACGAAAGATACCGCCACGTTAATGCTGTTAATTCCGTAGCTCTGTCGGTGTAATATCTTTGTCGATGGAGTCCTAGATTTGTTTCCTGGAGAGGCAGGCTTGATGCCAATCCGCGACATACCCGAGAAATTAAAATAGGTAACGACTGTTTCTGAACCAAGTGTTGAAATTGAAACACGCCAGTGTTTCAGAGGAGACATTGAAAACTTGGGTTTCACTTAAGAGACTGACACAATAAAGATTTCTCTGTGTCTCATCTAGTTCAATAGTGGTTCTGCCCCGAAAATTGGCGAATCTTGAAGGGAAACAAAATTTAACTTCATTTGATTTCGAATAGGTAAACGAATTATCACAAGGAATTAAGAAAAACGACAATGTTTTATGCCTCGACATCGATAATTGGGTTATTTTGCAGTCCTTCAGTCTGTCCCTACATCAGTGTAACTTCCATCATAACTTTAAGCATTGAAATGTTTTAGAAGGGAAAGAATAACGTTTGAATTATTATGTAGCTGTTCCATTAATTGTACTTGTTCCATCAATGATATTAATGTAGTATTTCTATTGATTTCCTTGTTCTATAAACACAGTATATCTGTAGACCCATTGTGTGATGGTTTGCATTTTAAGTATTTAATTGAAACAATATTTTATTATGTATTAAACATAAATGGATTGGACAACAGGCATTGTCTATATAAGCCCTCTCCATATTAAGTAGTCGTTTCCTTGATATATTTGTTCCATGAACACAGGGTTTATGTAGAATGATTGTGTGAAAGTTTGATTTGTTTTCTAGGTTTTCAATAACTCTGTTTGTTCCATATTTAATTTTTGTGAAAATAGGGGGGGGGGGGGTATTTATATTCGGTCTTTCCTATCCCCCTATGAGAGACCGAATATGAATAACCCCCTCATTTCCACAGAAATTATTCCATGTATAAAGTACATCTGTTAACAGATTGCATGATAGTTCGAGTTAACTATTCCGTGGACTTGGTATGTCTTTTCACGGTTTCAACCGCTATATTCGCACAGGAGCACTTTCAACTTTTCAAGTTGAATGAATTCAATATGTAATACAGAAAGGAAAAGTTCTGGATTATTGTTTGACATATTTTGTGTCCATATTTTCTATTTTCAAATTTAGAGATTGTATTGGATCACTTTGATTTCTCCCGATTCAGCAAAACCTACCCACAATCTTCCCTCACAATCCATACCCAGCCCAAAAAGTTTCTCCAGTCCAAAGTTGCTCACACACTTTAGGAATCGTCCGTTGTGATCCAGAACATGTAAACACTCATTGTTGTAATCTGCCACAATAATCTGACCTAAGGAGTCTGTAACTACTTTTATAGGACTAAACTGCTCCTTTCGTCCGGCTGGTGTGCCGTCGTATTTGAATCGAATTCTCCCGAATTTGTCCACCACAACCACTGTCCCAGAATCAATGTTAGAGGCACAAATGTCACCATTGTTATTCTCCTCAACAAACAACATATTGTCGCCGCCTTTGTAGATTGCTTTTCCATCGTCATCTTTCTCTATTTCCTGTTGCACATTTCGACCCTGATAACGGACAATTTTGCAATGGCTAAAATCAGTAGTTGACATACTGACCAGGATGTCCCCTGATCTGGTACAGCACAGTCCTTCTGGATACCAGTCCTGCTGTGTGGTGATCAGTGCCTCTGTCTTCCCGCTTCGGACAATGTTGACTGTTCCATTGCTACCGTCAGTGTACATCAACTCTCCCTGTCTGGTCACAGATATATCACTAGGATACATAGGACATGCTACAGTGACAATTTCCTTCTCTTGTCCAAATATGTCAAATCGCCCCATCCTTTTATTTTTACCACTAACCCACACTTCATCTTTTCCCACACAGGCGATTCTGTAGAGAGGCTTATATCCAGTAGGAATAGTGGTAATCGTCCATACTCTGTCTGAACGCTCTCTTAAGACCAATTTGGAGACTTCATTTATATCAGGTGGTGATATCTGTGATAATTTAGCCTTGTATTTTCCTATTTCTATCTTCAGTTCTTTGCCGTGAATAGTGTTTATTTTAAGAGAAGGGATTTTCCTCTGAATGTCTTTTGGAATATTACTGTACTCCATTATTTTCCATTTGTAGTTCATGACTTCTGAAACGTTATTGGATTCGATTATTCCTTTGTTTTCTTCAACCGTTTGGATCATATCTGAAATAAAATTTCCTAATTTGGAGTGGTTGGTTTTTAACGGAGAGACGTGGTTATCCTTAGTCAGCTTGATTAATGAACGGAGCTTGTTGAAAATGAAATCCACTTCTTGATGCCACACTGCTCTCAGCTTTTCAGTTGATTTCTCTAACTCTTCGTATCTGGTGGTTGTTTCGGATATTTCACTTTCCGTTTCGGCATTTTTAGTTCTATACTTTGGAATCAGGACAGTTTCCATCTCACGTGTGTCTTTCTTAATTCTTTCTTTTCTGTTCTTGACGATTTTCAACATTTCTATCGCATTATGACCTTTATGTGGGCCAAGGACACACGTCATGCACACTGGTACATCGCACTGCCGGCAATGTGCCTCACATTTCTGGTTACAGTGAAGCTTACACTCAGAAAAAACTAGCCGTATCTGTTTATTTTTGAACGGAACGATGTCATGGGTTAGATTCTTCAACTTCTGGATATGTTTATTGACACAATCCACACACAGTTTGATCTGACAGTTGTTACAGAATTGCTGAGTGGGATTATCACAAAGGTCACAAGTGATGACCTCCTGTGCCCAGGAAGTAGGCGTGGCCATTTTCCTTAACTGTAATACTGAAAATAATATTTTTCTTGATAACTAAAAGATGGAATACAGAATATAACATTTTTCTTAATGACAAAAAGATATAAAACTGAAAACAATATTTTCTTCGTAATGATAAATGATTTTACGTCCGAACCACAGTATATCAATTTATTTTAGCACTCGAAGAAACGTGTACATGCACTAACCATGAACACAGGATTGTTAGACACGTCATGATATAAGTAAACTGTACCAGTAGTTTATGTGCTTACTACGTGAGCGGTAGTTTGGGCGCTTGCTATTTGAGCGGTAAATTGAGCTTTTGCTTTGTAACGGTTAGGGTAAGCTTCTCGGTTGATTTCTCTAAAGCCCCTTTCACACATTTACGGATCAGGAGTCGGTCGACCCCGGGTGAGCGCGAGTTCCAGAATTCGTTACGTTAGTGGTATGAAGTTCAGAAGTGACGTGTGTTCGAGCCTGCGACAGACTCGAGGCCTTGAAATATTATAGATTCCTTGCTACAATGTATGGACATCAAATATTTGCGTTCATTCTACCAGAAACGACGCTCGTGAAATTAAGTCTCGCTTTTATCTATTTAAGAAAATGGAGTCCTTCAAAAAATCAAAATACTCTATAGAAGCTTTAAATGGATACGATCCATCAAACTTTCCATGTCAGTCAGAAGTGACCATCACCAATCGTTTGAATAGTATCTTTAACGTAGTTCCACACTCGTGTGACGTCATAGGATTTTGCAAAGTCAATAATTTAATGATAGGAACATAAATTTTGTTGGAATCTTTTTCAATAGTTATTGTAAAAAATCTTGTTAGCCATAAAATATTTCAAAATTCTTAGTTATATTTGAATAGTCAATTATATGTTTCAAAATATTGAATCCAAGGACAATAACTCTGTTTTCATTCAATTATTTATCAAGTCTATAATGCGATATATTTCCTTTATTTTTGACAAACATTTTACCAAGGTGATAAGGAATCATTATCTGTGTTTTTTCATGAAATTACATACAATTTTAATCCCGAGTGATTTAAATAGCTCAGCTGTATAGTGCCAGACTTCAGTTTTTGATGGGGGTATACATAATCTGGAAGCTATAGATTTGAAATGGATTTTCCCCCATGAATAACTATAACAGATGTAACTCTACTAATATAAACAGAAAAAATGATATGTAAACCATGCTATAAGGAAAATGCGTCCACATTTGTTTGTTTTTTAACATTTTGGGGAATAACGCTAATTCAATAATTTTCCACATATTACTCTAAAACTTGATGAATATATTGAAAATGACATGTGTTTTAGTTATTGACATGTTTCCCGATAAATAAATGCAATTCAAAAAATATTTTGTTGTTTTTATATTAAAATAACAACAAATAACTGTTTCCAATGAATTTCATAAAAATCTACATCGGGGTATATGACTTTAGTGGTGTATGTAATGAAAATTAATATGGAAACCCTTAACTGTTTTGCCTTTTTCATTACTCTGAATGTTAATTTATTGATTCCAAAGAAAAAAATGCTACCTAAACCCCAAAAATCCAGGACTAAGGACCTACCTTAAATGACCTAGTGGCAGACGTTGTCCAGATAGACAACACGTACGGACACTTCCTGCTGGGAATATTATATCTAAATACAAAGTTTCTCAATGGACCGTAAAACAAATAAACAAAGACAAGGGTCAAAATTTGTGGCACTTCACCTACATCACGTGACATCTAGAAAGGAAGGACGTAAAGCACCGAGCACTTCATTTCCTCGTGCACTGCCTCACTCTCATATCCAGCAGGATTAACTCTCATTTACCGTCTCTTCTTCCTGGCAGTGTTTCCTCTTCATTAGGGTGGTATCTACAGCTGTTTCTATTGCCATGAATCCTCAATGAACTAATTGTTAATTTCGATATATTGTTCGGTATAAGTTCCAAGTATCTCCAGAGACATGAAGCAAAAGACCAACCGACCACTAACGGATGTGCTTTCTCTGTGAGGAAAGTCTCTCTGTGACAACTTGTAACAAAAGGAAAACAACAGGCTTATTCAGCCTTATTGCATCATATACTGTTCATTATTTCACTTTTAAAGCACATTCCGGCTTTGAAAAATAAGGCGTGTTGTCTTACATAGTATGATAGATCGAACCGAGTCGTTCGGCGCATGCGTAGCTAGGGGATAATTAATAGGTACGCAAAATAGGTATAGGGTAGTTAGTCCGTCCTAAGTCCACACCCCTTCCCTGTGACCGGGGGGGGGGGGGGGGGCGGGGGGGGGGGGGCCGACGCCCCTGTAGACCGTTGAATTATCAACCAATCGTAACAACTCGGCCATTTCCGTAACCATTTGTCGGTTACGGAAATGGCCGAGTTGTTCCGATTGATTCTCAACGTGAAATCTACTGGAAACTAAATTTAAGTTTCCGGGATAGAAAACTTATAAAAAAAAATTGAATTTGTGCTCTAAAATCTCCGTTTCCCCTCTTCATTAAATTGTAATCTAAATAAAATAGTACAGAATTTGAAAGTTATCCTTATGAAATTTGTCATCGATGCACTAAAAAATGTTGGGATGGTCGTCATGGGGATCTGGGTTAGAATAGGTCCTCAGTACCCCTTGCTTGACATGAAAGGCGATTTAGAAATGGGGCGTTTCTTAGGATGAGACCGCAAAAACTGAAACTCCATGTCACAGCAGGTGTGGCACGATGGAGATCCCTCCCTGCTCAAAGGCTGTAAGCGCCGAGCATAGACCTAAATTTTGCAGCCCGGTGACGTCTCCATGTGAGTGAAAAATTTATCTAAGGCATACCAATTTGCAATCCACAATTGTCGGATTTGCCGCATCTACAAAACAAGAAATCGACATTACAATTATGCATTTAAAAAATGATATCCGTCAGATCGTCTAAAATATCTGCTTATATATTTTTCGAATAACACAAGAGATCTAGATATGGCAAGCCATTTTACTATTTATTCGTAAAATAAGATATCTCTTTGAATAAGAGGTGCAATCTCTACCCAGAGTTATCGTTCCTTACACTCACATGAAAGTGAAAGCAAGGAACGACAACTCTAGGTAGTGATTGTAAGAGGTGTCTCATTACACTAGAGAGATATCTCTGTTGGTTGTAGAGATATCTCGTTAAGTTAGAGAGATATTACGATTTCTTGTATATGCTAAATAATTTCCTATTGTCCATTTTGTTTAATTCATGAAGCAGATAGAAATACCTCTATTGTAGGATACATAAATATAAGTTATCATAGAATTTATATAATAAAAACAAATTCAACATTTTGTTTCAATTCTGTAGAGAATTACAAAAACATCATCAATAAATATTCTAACTTCGGCGTACCTCAGAATTCTAATCAGGTCATCGATCGCTTATCATTAGATATTGTGTGGTTTCAGGTGTAAAATAATTCACTATATTTGGCTGATAAAAACTTACATGTGGTGCATTCTCGTGTCATTCAACTCTCTAAGCTTGTCTTCTTCATCAAGGATGTCGGTGTTTATCTCTGTAAAATTACCGATGTGCAACCCACCCCGCGATTTATACAAACCATTAGAGTGATAAGATGGATGGATTACAGGTAGGTCCTAAGCCATATGAATGCAGTTTGTAGATGCTGGTGTATGGAGCGCCAAATCAACAAAAACTAAAATAATTAAAGATATAATTAATTATTTGAAGACATCATTAATTCCATTAACGCGTGCAACAATTCAATTAAAGATCTCCTCAAATAATGAATGATGTCTGAATTGATGCGTTAATTCAAATAATGCTCTCAATATATTAATTATTGCTCTCTTCAATTGAATTAATATCATTAATTGAATTAATATCATTAATTCAATTGATGCTCGCAATAATTATTTTAGATAGAGAGTAACAATATATTTGATTTTTTAAAAATGAAAGCGCTTGCGTTTTACAACGTGTTGTCATATTTTATTTAATATTTTACCAATTGATTACTGGACACTGAAGCAATTTTTCACATTTGGATATATATACATATATATGTGTGTGTGTGTGTGTGTGTGTGTGTGTGTGTGTGTGTGAATGTCAATCTGGTTGTTCGTTACGTTGTTCATATTAGTGCTTTGTATATTTTTTTGTATTTGAACTTGTATCTTACACTTTTAGGTATCAGGTGTTGTTGGAACTTAGTGCTTATATATATATACAAAGCACTAAAATGACCAACGACACGAACAACCAGATTGTCAAATTTTCGGGACGACCCATCCCTTCTTCAGGACAAACGAAAAGAATTACATAATGTGGCCAATATCAACAGAGCATAATAACGACAAGAGGCCCATGGGCCACATCGCTCACCTGAGTCACCTTGGTCCATATCAGAAGACTTTCTATATATATTTGAATGTAAAA